>NC_053025.1:400296370-400313186 GCF_003073215.2 Triticum urartu | reverse complement strand
GCTGGCAAGCTATTCAGCCAATGCCGAGCTGGTCCTTTGAGTTTTAGTGGGAGGTACTTGATGGCATGTAGATCGTCACCGCGAGCCATGTGGATGTGAAGGAGGAAATCCTCAATCCATACAGCGGGATCTGTTGTGCCGTCGTATGATTCGATATTTACGGGTTTGAAACCCTCTGGAATTCATGATTCATAACTTCATCAGTGAAGCATAGGGGTGTGCGGCGCCTCTGTGCCGGGCTATATCCCGACGTAGTTTGTATGAGTCTTGTCTGCTGTATTCGGCCCGGCCGGATTTACTCTTGGTGTATCCGACGCGACGATCATCGTCTCGTGTGGGCGCACGGGCTCGTGTCCCGTATATTGACCTTGCGATTTTTGCCTTACTGTCCAAGATGTCTCGCAGGTCCTCTTTGTTGCCCCAGGCCTTAGTATTTTTGACTGAGTGGCGACGGGGTGCGGCCTGAACTTTAGGCTGAAACGCCTCTCTGGCTCGGCCGTGTAGTGGCCGGTTAGCCGCATCGTACACTGGTGAATGAGGTTTCTGTCGTGGAATTGTCATGGCAGATGTCCTTTGTGTGAGGACTTAGTCGCGAGGCTAACACATCTATGTGGTAGCTTGAGAGGGGTTGAGCGGAATCGAGAGACGCAACACAAGACAGGGGTTTAGATAGCTTCGGGCCCCGGGAAACATCATTCGGTAATAACCCTACATGCTGTTTGTGGCTAGGTCTCATTATGATCATGAGGGAGTCGCCGGTAAGCCGGCTCTTTGTGTCTAGCCCTAGAGATTGTTTCTTGCTCTTGTCCCCTTTTTTGGGGAGCCCTGCCCCTCCTTATATATGTTGAAGGGGCGGGTTACATGACTAGTCCTAGTAGGATTAGGATTACTCTATTACAAGTGGAGTCCTAGTCTTGCTTCCTTTGTAGGAGAATATTCCTTATGTCTCCTCTTAAGCTGGCCCACCAGAGTATAAGAGCCCGCTGGGCCTTGGGCTCTGCTGTCCGTCTGACCGCCCGTCGGGTCTCCAGTGAGTCACAATGTCCAGGCGGGTTACATGTAAACCTCCATGTCCGGGCGGATCGCCAGTGAGTCGCCAAGCTCCAGCCAGGTCTCTGGTGAGTCGCCAAGCCCGGCCGGGTCATGATTCCGGCCGGGTCATACCGCGGGGTATATCCCCGACAGTTCAATGCTTCCTCCTCAAGGTGAGGTAGCAACCTACATTTTGGGTAACTCTTGGACGGGCGCTCGAGTTCATGCTCCTTGGCCGCAAGGACTTCGGTTCATCTGTCTGCTAGCAAGTCTTGATCAGCTTGAAGCTGTTGCTATTTCTTATTTAGGCTACTTGTCGTGGCCATAAGCCGGCGCTTGAAGCGCTCTTGCTCGACGGGGTCCTCAGGCACGATAAACTCGTCGTCGCCGAGGCTCGCCTCGTCTTCGGAGAGAGGCATGTAATTGTCCTCCTCCGGTTCTCCATCTACTGCCTTCTCTGGGGGGCTAGCTAGTTCGTCCTCTAGCTCTGCACCGTGCTGGAGGGGATTGTTGTTGTCTTCGGCGCTATCCGGAGTGTTATTATCTCATTTGCCGGTATCACTGCTCTTGCTGTGGCGGGACTTCGGCGCCGCTGACGTCGGCGCTTGGGTTGCTTCTTGGAGGGGTCATCCTCCGCTTTCTCGTCGCCATTGGCTTCTTTGGGGGTGTCCACCATGTATATATCATATGATGAGGTGGCGGTCCAGTGCCCCGAGGGCGGTGGATCCTGTTCATCTCTGGCCTCGTCGTCCATATCTTCGAAGTCTTCGGAGCCGAAGTCGAGCATGTCCGTTAAGTCATCGACAGTGGCTACTAAGTGGGTGGTGGGTGGGTAGTGAATTTCTTCGTCGTCCGCATCCCATTCTAGCCACACATCCTTTGACCAAGGTTCTCCTGACACGGAGAGAGACCTTAATGAATTTAGCACATCCCCGAAGGGTGAGTGCTGAAAGATGTCCGCGGAGGTGAACTCCATGATCGGCGCCCAGTCGGACTCGACGGGCAAGGATATGAGCGGCGCGGAGTCTGTGGCCAGAGATGAATCCAGTGGTTTGGCGACACGGCTCTCGTAAGGGGTGAAGTCAGTATCCGACTCTATCGCCACTGAGAGTGCGGCCTCCATGGCGGGGTCCATCCCTCCGCTCTCAGATGGCGCGACTTGCTCCGGATTGATGGACGGAGTAGCTGCGGATGCAATCTCCTGAACACTGTCCAACGGTAGAGTTACGTCATGCTCGTCAAGACTGTACGGCGCATCCGACATGGGCCCGAATCCATCGAAGATCAAGTCTCCGCGGATGTCGGCTGTGTAGTTCAAGTTTCCAAATCTGACCTGATGGCCAGGGGCGTAGCTCTCAATCTGCTCCAGATGGCCAAGCGAATTGGCTCGCAGTGCAAAGCCGTCGAATATGAAGATCTGTCCGGGGAGGAAAGCCTCACCCAGGACCGCATGGCTAGCGATGATCGAAGGAGCCATCAAGCCTTATGGTGACGACACAGTGGAACTCTCAATGAAAGCACCAATGTCGGTGTCAAAACCGGCGGATCTCGGGTAGGGGGTCCCGAACTGTGCGTCTAAGGCGGATGGTAACAGGAGGCAGGGGACATGATGTTTACCCAGGTTTGGGCCCTCTTGATGGAGGAAAAACCCTACGTCCTGCTTGATTGTTCTTGATGATATGAGTATTACAAGAGTTGATCTACCACGAGATCAGAGAGGCTAAACCCTAGAAGCTAGCCTATGGTATGATTGTCTGTTGTCCTACGGACTAAAACCCTCTGGTTTATATAGACACCGGAGGGGGCTAGGGTTACACAAGGTCGGTTACAAAGGAGGAGATATACATATCCGTATTGCCTAGCTTGCCTTCCACGCCAAGTAGAGTCCCATCCGAACACGGGACGAAGTCTTCAATCTTGTATCTTAATAGTCCAACAGTCCGGCCAAAGGATATAGTCCGGCTATCCGGAGACCCCTAATCCAAGACTCCCTCAGTCCTCGAGTTTGCCTGACCAACTCTATGTTTGCCTATAACAAATATCGGTCCCACCGAGTTTATGTGATCGGTCTCACTGTAGATTACGTTATGCCCTAACCCTAATGAAATTGGTCCCACCGAGTTGACATGTCGGTCCCACCGAAAATCCTAACATTCACATTTTGAACTAAATCGGTCTGACCGAGTTTCATGATTCGGTCTCACCGAGTTTGGTAAATTGTGTGTAACGGTTAGATTTTGTGTGGAGGCTATATATACCCCTCCACCCATCCTCCATTCATGGAGAGAGCATCAGAACGTGCCTACATCTTCCATTCATTTTCTGAGAGAGAACCACCTACTCATGTGTTGAGACCAAGATATTCCATTCCAACCACAAGAATCTTGATCTCTAGCCTTCCCCAAGTTGCTTTCCACTCAAATCATCTTTCCACCAAATCCAAATCTCTGAGAGAGAGTTGAGTGTTGGAGACTATCATTTCGAAGCACAAGAGCAAGGATTTCATCATCAATACACCATACTATTACCTTTTGGAGAGTGGTGTCTCCTAGATTGGTTTGGTGTCACTTGGGAGCCTCCGTCAAGATTGTGGAGTTGAACCAAGGAGTTTGTAAGCAAGGAGATCGCCTACTTCGTGAAGATCTACCCTAGTGAGGCAAGTCCTTCGTGGGCGATGGCCATGGTGGGATAGACAAGGTTGCTTCTTCGTGGACCCTTCATGGGTGGAGCCCTCCGTGGACTCGCGCAACGTTACCCTTTGGGGTTGAAGTCTCCATCAACGTGGATGTACGATAGCACCACCTATCGGAACCACGCCAAAAATCTTCGTGTCTACATTGCGTTTGCTCCCTCTAAACTCCTCCCTTTACCTTCATATGCAATGATTTACTTTCGCTGCAATACTCTTAGACTTGCATGTGTAGGTTGATTGCTTGACTTGTGCTAAGTTGCTAAAATCTGCCAAGACTTAAAATTGGGAAAAGTGATAGATTTTTATTTGGTCAAGTAGTCTAATCACCCCCTCTAGACATACTTTCGATCCTACAAGTGGTATCAGAGCTTGTCTCCATTTGCCTTGATTTCCATAGCTTTGGTGATCATAGCCTTGGTTTCACAACCTAGGAGAGTATGGCGTCTAGCGAGGGAAATTACCACCATAGAGGTCCTTACTTTGATGGTACTAATTTTGCTAGTTGGAAGCATAAGATGAAAATGCATATTCTTGGACATAACCCCGCCGTTTGGGCTATTATGTGTATTGGCTTGCAAGGTGAATTCTTTGATGGGAGAGAACCGAACTATGAAGCTAGTGCGAAGAGTTGAAGATGCTGCAATACAATGCTCAAGCTTTCTCTATCCTCTTCAACGGATTGTGCCCCGAAAGAATTCAACAAAATCAGCCGTCTTGAGAATGCAAAGGAAATTTGGGATACTTTGATTGATATGCACGAAGGTACCGACTCCGTTCAAGGAATCCAAATTGGATGTGCTTCAAAGTCAACTGACAAGTTCAAAATGAAGGATGGTGAAGGTGTCGCTGAAATGTATTCTAGGCTTGCTCTCATCACAAATGAGATTGCCGGCTTAGGAAGTGAAGAGATGATCCGACAGATTCATCATCAAGAAGATCCTAAGAGCCTTGGATGGAAAATATGATATCTGTGTGCACATTGATCCAAATGATGCCCAATACAAAGATCTCAAGCCAACGGAAGTCATTGGAAGAATTGTTGCTCATGAGATGTCACTCAAGGATAAAGAAGAGCTTCACAACAAGGCAAGTGGAGCTTACAAAGCCTCATGTGATGCTCCTACATCATCAAGTGAGAAACAAGTCTCAATGAGAATTGATCCTAATGGTGATGTCGGTGTCAAAATCGGCGGATCTCGGGTAGGGGGTCCCGAACTGTGCGTCTAAGGCGGATGGTAACAGGAGGCAGGGACACGATGTTTTACCCAGGTTCGGGCCCTCTTGATGGAGGTAAAACCCTATGTCCTGCTTGATTTATTCTTGATGATATGAGTATTACAAGAGTTAATCTACCACGAGATCGAGAGGCTAAACCCTAGAAGCTAGCCTATGGTATGATTGTATGTTGTCCTACGGACTAAAACCCTCCGGTTTATATAGACACGGAGGGGGCTAGGGTTACACAAGGTCAGTTACAAAGGAGGAGATATACATATCTGTATTGCCTAGCTTGCCTTCCACGCCAAGTAGAGTCCCATCCGGACACGAGATGAAGTCTTCAATCTTGTATCTTCATAGTCCAACAGTCCGGCCAAAGGATATAATCCGGCTGTCCGGATACCCCCTAATCCAGGACTCCCTCAGTAGCCCCGAACCAGGCTTCAATGACGATGAGTCCGGCGCGCAGTGTTGTCTTCGGCATTGCAAGGCGGGTTCTTCTCCATCTTTCGAACGTTTGTAAAGCAGTGTCCGGTCCCATAAATGTTGGACCTCTTGGCTTCTGTGCCCAATAAGGGCTATCTCCCACGCGTCGAATGAATACGAGGCGCCAGGGCATTTTTACATTCGCCCCCCTAGCCAGATAAATAAATTGTCTATTAAAGGGATGGGGATTCTTAGATCCGATCCATACCATCCTCCCCCAGCGAGAATCCATCAGAGCGCGTTTCGGAAAGATCCATTCCATCATGGCCGACCTCCGCAGCTCCTCCTCCCACCCCCATAGCCCTAAGCCCGGTGATTGGGAGAGGTGTTCAGTCCCGCATAGTCGATTAGTCGAACTGCAGACTAAGGGATTTCTCCCTCCGGCGTATATGGTGCCCGTTCGAGCCGGGCTTGCCACCTACAATGGCGGGGAGCAAGCGGAGAGCTTTCCCTATCCCTCCATGGGGGAAAGGTTCTGCCTCGTTCCTTATTAGCTAAGGGGACTCGGATTTCCAATTCATCCGTTCCTCCGCGGGCTCCTAGAGTTCTACGGCCTCCAATTACACAACCTCACCCCTGCCTCCATTCTACATATCGTCGGCTATGTTGCTCTCTGCGAGTTGTTACTGGGCTGCGAGGCTCACTTCGAGCTGTGGAAAAGGCTATTTTGCCTCATCCCTCGCATACAGGGGAGATCACTTTATCAAGTGGGCGGAGCCGAAATATGGCGCATCGCCGATACCGGATACCTGTCCAGTACCCCGAATAAGTCATCCGAAGACTGGCCTTCAGAATGGTTTTATATGGAGGACGTTCCCCTTCCGGACCCTGTTCGGCGGGGTCTTCCTGAGTTCAACAATGCCCCTCTGAAGAAACGCCGAAGTTGGCGCCCACGGAGCCCCCAGGTGGAAGACAACAGAGAAGTCCTCTATCTGATGAACCGGATCAAAGCTCTGGCTCAATCAGGATTGACAATAATCGAAGTTATGTCGATTTGCATAATGCGGGGAGTGCAACCACTTCAATATCGTGGGCACCCCTTGTGGTGTTTTAACGGGGCGGATGATGCCACCCGCTGCGGGCGTAAGGGTCCGGACAATGCTGCCGCTTTAGCAAAATTCTGTCCGAATTGTTCAAGGGAGAGGAAGAGGAGTTCACCCGCATCAAGCCACGGGATGGATTCTCCATGTACAATCCTCCAAGCTGGGTAAGTTATATCTCCTTACTCCCATTTTTCCCGCATTCTTTGTCGTAAGTATTCACCTTGCCACTTTGCGGCAGGAACTGCGAAAAGCCATAAAGGAGGTCAGCAGCCCTTCTCCACAACCAGAGGACCCTGACCGGGCCCTCGACTCCGGACTTGAAGAAGATCCGGTTATATTCGTGGAGCTGATAGACCGGTTCTATCAGTTAAGCTGCGATGATGCCATGGTGGCCATTACGGCCGACTATCCCGGACTGCTCCCTGCATCGCACGTAAGAAAAACCAAAAATCCCAACTCCAAAAACTAGGATCCCCTTTTAGACACTTCACCCACCATATACACATGGCATTTTTACAGGGAAGGCATTCGGGACGCCCTGCCGAACCCGCAGCAACTCGCCAACAAGAGGCACCGAGGCCGGGTAGGCCAAAAAGGAAGGCGGTCAGGACGGAGACGCCGGCGCAAAGGTATAACAAAAACCCCGCTCCGTGGTTGTCGTCTTTCTCGAAATGTAATGACGCCCGTGTTTCTTTAACAGAAAAAACGCTCGCCGGAATATGTCCGGCGATGTTGCTAATCACGCTTCCACCAGTCGGGCGCCAGGACCGGACATAGAGGCGGAAGCCGATATGGGGCGGGCGCCGGATAATCCCCCTACAGAGGATGCGGATAGATTATCTGCTACAAACTCAGAAGTGGAAAGCGCCATGAATCATAGGCGCCGCCGGGCCGTACTGTGACGCTTGTTTCTCACCAGAGGCATTTGATGCCTTCAATTCTGGAGAGGCGTACCTCCGTGCTGCTCAAGATGGTCTAGCCAGAGCCACGGATCAGTATGTAAAGGATGTACGGGTAAGTAAATCTGACGATTTTATATGTATCAGTAGCCCCTGAGACTTGAAACAGTTAGCAGAACTGATTTAAGGATCATCTTTATTGTGCAGGTTCTTACAGAGAAGAATACTAGGCTGTCACAGGAGCTGGAGGAATGCAAGACCCAACTGCGGGCCGCTGTTGCCGCATTGCAGGAACCGAAAAAGTCTCCCGCTGGTAACATTTACTTTAAAGAATGATGGTTACCATATAGTGTGCGGCATGGCTGCAGATCTAACAATAGATGTTGCAGATGAATCGAGAAAATCCGGAGGACCAGCATCGTGCGAGCTAGAGGCTGGCAAACGCGTGCTGACTGAGGTTAGGCGGGAGAAAAACAATCTCCAAGACGCCAATATCAAGCTGAGCGTGGAACTAAAAGACGTTCGAGCCCAGCTTGCAGACTCCGAGAAGGAGAATAAGCGGCTTCGGCACGGCATTTTCAGTAAGTGCTTGAACGAATCCTTTTGAAGGAGTTCGGCGAAGAAGCCGACTAACAAGCGTTATGTCTGTAGGTATGCTGACGGGTCGTCCCGCGGAGGAAATGCCCGGGTCTGCGGGTGATCTTCTATCCGAGCTCTCACATCTGCACGAACAAGTTCGGCAGGTGATGCAAGGTGTTGCCCAGGCCTTGTGGCCATCCGCCTCCCCTGCCAGAAGGCGTTGCAGAGCTTACGGAGAAGCTCAAGGGAGCACGGCGGCGCTTCCGATTATGGAAGATATCGGCCTGCCGACAAGGTGCCAGAGAAGCCTGGGCCATGGTGAAGACGCGGTATACCAAGGCTGACCCAAATCACATGGCCGAGGTCGGACCTGTGGGGCCCGACGGAAAAGAGATCCCCGTTAGCTTAGTTTATGGGCAAGTAGAATTAGCCGCAAAGTATTCCCAACAGGATTGTAGGCTAGACCGCCTGTTGGATGGTATAGAAGAGGAATTTAGTCAGTCTGCATGACTATGTAATTAAAGTGACATGTATAATGCCTTCTAGCCGGATTGTAGATCATTTGTCATGGCGGACCTTTTCGCTTCAACCTCGGGACCCGATAGTCCGGAGTGTATCCGAATACCCGCTCAGTTATATAAGAACCGGGGTATGCATGGAGACCAGGCGTAGGGGTCATTAGTGCTTGAACAGACAAGTGCCCAACTAGTTATGTTATATTACATGGGTAGTAAGAAACATCTTCCAGGGAGAATAGTTCCGTTAAGGGTTCCTTTCCCTGGGTAAGCATGCCCTAAAGTGCATGTCCGGACTGCGATAGGAAACAGGAAAAACATCTAGGGGCAGATATGGAAATAAATAAAAATCATCTTTTGTTCACCGACCGAATATTCCCTTAAGAACGCTAGCTTTCGGCTTCACCTAGTCTGAGGTACACATCCGGCTAACCCGGCAGTAACAATCGCAGAGGTGCTCCCCTTATGCCCTAGCCGAATTAACGGGAACATAGTGGGCATAATACAAGAGCCAGGCAACCCAGCTTGGCCAAAACTTAAGTCATATCGATGCATATAATGGCGAAAAAGTACATGCGGAAGCATAACACATGTGCGTGGGCACGAGGCAGATAAAAATAGCTTCTGTGAAAGAAGCCCCCAGGTATGAATGAGCGCGGCTAGCGCATCTATAATGTGCAAGCGAGGCACAAGTTGGCCTTTGAAGGCCTAAGAAGGAATAAAAGAAAGAGAAGAAAGGAAAACAAGACAGATAATGTATATGCAAAAAATGGACAGAGGAAGGAGACGAACATAGAGTCCGGCGCTAGGCGTAGAATCTTCGGAGCCTGGCCGCATTCCATGGGTTCGGCTCGAGTCGATTAGTCGATGCATCCCGCAGTCGGTATGCTCCACCGGTCAGACTTGGTCAATAATGAAGGGACCTTCCCATTTGGGCTCGAGCTTGTTCTTTTTCTTATCCGGCAGGCGTAGAACTAGTTCCAACGTTATAAGTTTTGGCCCGTACTTCTCTGCTTTGGTATCTGCGAGCCTGTTGCTGATAAAATGCGGAATGGGCTTTTGCTACATCGCGCTCCTCCTCCAGGGTGTCCAGACTGTCCTGCCGATCGAGCTTTCTCTTTCTTCGTACATGCGCACTCGAGGTGAGTCATGAATTATGTCACAGGGCAAGACTGCCTCTGCGCCGTACACCATAAAGAAGGGTGTATATCCGGTACTACGATTCGGCGTGGTCCGCACCCCCAGAGTACGGAGTCGAGCTCCTCTACCCAGTGCGTGTTAGACTCCGTTAAGGAACGCACTAATCTGGGTTTAATGCCGCTCATTATAAGACCGTTTGCTCGCTCAACTTGGCCGTTGGTTTGTGGGTGATAGACTGAAGCATAATCGAGCTTGATGCCCATTTTGCTGCACCAGAGTTTTACCTCATCGGCAGTGAAGTTCGTGCCGTTGTCAGTGATGATGCTGTGGGGGACGCCATAACGGTGTACGACCCCAGATATGAAGTCTATCAACTGGTCCGGATTCGCTGTTTTAACAGGTTTGGCCTCTATCCATTTGGTGAATTTATCCACCATGACCAGTAAGTATTTTTTCTTGTGGGTTCCCCCTTTAAGGGGTCCAACCATGTCAAGCCCCCAGACCGCGAAGGGCCACGTAATGGGGATTGTTTGGAAGGCGTTGGTGGCATGTGGCTTTGATTTGCAAAGAGCTGGCAACCCGACGCAACGTTGGACCAAGTCCTGTGCATCTGCCCGGGCCGTTGGCCAATAGAATCCTGTACGGAACGCCTTGCTTACAAGAGCCCGGGTGAGGGAGTCCTGAATTAGGGGGTGTCCGGATAGCCGGACTATACCTTCGGCCGGACTCCTGGACTATGAAGATACAAGATTGAAGACTTCGTCCCGTGTCCGGAAGGGACTTTCCTTGGCGTGGAAGGCAAGCTTGGCATACGGATATGTAGATCTCCTACCATTGTAACCGACTCTGTGTAACCCTAGCCCTCTCCGTGTCTATATAAACCGGAGGGTTTTAGTCCGTAGGACGAACAACAATCATACCATAGGCTAGCTTCTAGGGTTTAGCCTCTCTGATCTCGTGGTAGATCTACTCTTGTACTACCCATATCATCAATATTAATCAAGCAGGACGTAGGGTTTTACCTCCATCAAGAGGGCCCGAACCTGGGTAAAACATCGTGTCCCCTGCCTCCTGTTACCATCCGGCCTAGACGCACAGTTCGGGACCCCCTACCGAGATCCGCCGGTTTTGACACCGACATTGGTGCTTTCATTGAGAGTTCCTCTATGTCGTCACTTTTAGGCCCGATGGCTTCTCCGATCATCAACAGCGATGCGATCCAGGGTGAGACTTTTCTCCCCGGACAGATCTTCGTATTCGGCGGCTTTGCACTGCGGGCCAATTCGCTTGGTCATCTGGAGCAGATCGAAAGCTACGCCCCTGGCCATCAGGTCAGATTTGGAAGTTTGAACTACACGGCCGACATCCGCGGAGACTTGATCTTCGACGGATTCGAGCCACAGCCGAGCGCGCGCACTGTCACGATGGGCATGATTTAGCTCTGCCGCCGAACAGTGCCCTGGAGGCCGCACCTGTGTCCGCTCCGACCCCTAGCTCGGAGCCGATCACACCAACCGAGGATGGGTGGTTAGACACCGCCTCGGGGGCTGCAATCTCTACGGCGATCGAGCCGAACACCAGCCCTATTCTCTGCGAAGCCCGTGACTCCAAGGAGCCGGACTCCTCTCCAGACTCCGAGCCCTCTGCGCCCCGACCGATCGAACCCGATTGGGCGCCGATCATGGAGTTCACCGCCGCGGACATCTTTCAGCACTCGCCCTTCGGCGATATTCTGAATTCACTAAAGTCTCTCTCTTTCAGGAGAGCCCTGGCCGGACTATGGTCAGCAAGGTTGGGATGCGGATGATGAAGAAATTCAAAGCCCACCCACCACCCACTTCGTAGCCACTGTCGATGATTTAACCGACATGCTCGACTTCGACTCCGAAGACATCGACGGTATGGACGCCGATGCAGGAGACGATCAAGAACCAGCGCCTATAGGGCACTGGAAAGCCACCTCGTCGTATGATATATACATGGTGGACACCCCAAAAGAAGGCAATGGCGATGGAACAGCGGAGGATGACCCCTCCAAGAAGCAGCCTAAGCGCCGGCGTCAGCGGCGCCGCTCTAAATCCCGCCAAAACAAAAACGGTGATTCCGGCACGGGGGATAATAACACCCTGGACAGTGCCGAAGACAACCACCTCCAGCAAGATTCAGCACAGGAGGATAGAAGCCAGCCCTCATGAGAGAGCGGCAGACAGAGAGGTCGAGGACGATAATTATATGCCTCCCTCCGAAGACGAGGCAAGCCTCGACGACGACGAATTTGTCGTGCCGGAGGATCCCGTCGAACAAGAGCGTTTCAAACGCAGGCTTATGGCCACGGCGAGCAGCCTCAAGAAAAAACAGCAACAGCTTAGAGCTGATCAAGATTTGCTAGCCGACAGATGGACTGAAGTCCTTGCGGCCGAAGAGTATGAACTCGAACGCCCCTCCAAGAGCTACCCAAAGCACAGGTTGCTACCCCAATTAGAGGAGGAAGCACCTAAACCTACATCACCAGCGCATGATGCGGTCGACCGGCCACCCCGTGGCCACGACAGAGAGGCCTCTCGGCCCTCCACTCAAGCCGCACCCCGGCGGCGCTCAAAAACTACCAAGGCATGGGAAAATGCGCCAGACCTGCGAGATATATTGGAGGATAAGGCAAGGCAAACAAGATCGATCTACGGATCACGTGGGCGCCCCACGGCATGAGACGGTACTCGTCACGCAGGATACAGTAAATCCGGTCGGGCCGAACACAGTAGACAAAGCTTGTTTGAGCTGCGTCATGATGTAGCCCAATACAGAGGCGCCGCACACCCACTATGCTTCACAGATGAAGTAATGGATCATCAAATCCCCGAGGGTTTCAAACCCATGAACATTGAATCATACGATGGCACAACAGATCCTGCGGTATGGATCGAGGACTATCTCCTTCATATCCACATGGCCCGCGGTGATGACCTACACGCCATCAAATACCTCCCACTCAAGCTTAAAGGACCAGCTCGGCATTGGCTCAACAGCTTGCCAGTAGAATCAATTGGTTGTTGGGAGGACCTGGAAGCCGCATTCCTCGACAATTTTCAGGGGACTTATGTGCGACCACCAGACGCCGATGACCTAAGCCACATAATTCAGCAGCCAGAGGAATCGGCCAGAAAATTCTGGACACGGTTCCTAACCAATAAAAATCAAATCGTTGACTGTCCGGACGCAGAGGCCCTAGCAGCCTTCAAGCATAACATCAGCGACGAGTGGCTTGCACGGCACCTAGGACAGGAAAAGCCGAAATCTATGGCAGCCCTCACGACACTTATGACCCGCTTTTGCGCGGGAGAAGACAGCTGGCTAGCTCGCAGCAATAACATGACCAAGAGCCCTGGTAATTCGGATACCAAGGACAACAGTGGCAGGTCGCATCGCAACAAGCAAAAGCGCCGCATTAACGGCGACAATACTGAGGATACGACAGTTAATGCTGGATTCAAAGGCTCTAAACCCGGTCAGCGGAAAAAGCCATTCAAAAGAAACACTCTGGCCCGTCCAGTTTGGACCGAATACTCGACCGCTCATGCCAGATACATGGCACCCCCGAAAAACCAGCCAATCACACCAACAGGGATTGTTGGGTGTTCAAGCAGGCAGGCAAGTTAAATGCCGAAAGCAGAGACAAGGGGCTGCATAGCGATGACGAGGAGGAGCCCCGGCCGCCGAACAACAGTGGACAGAAAGGTTTTCCCCCACAAGTGCGGACGGTGAACATGATATACGCAACCCACGTCCCCAAGAGGGAGCGGAAGCGTGCTAAGGGACGTATACGCGATGGAGCCAGTCGCCCCAAAGTTCAACCCATGGTCTTCCTGCCCGATCACTTTTGATCGAAGGGACCACCCCACTAGCATCCGTCATGGCGGATTCGCCGCATTGGTTCTAGACCCAATTATTGACGGATTTCACCTCACTAGAGTCCTTATGGACGGCGGCAGCAGCCTGAACCTGCTTTATCAGGATACAGTGCGGAAAATGGGCATCGATCCCTCGAGGATTAAACCCACCAGAACGACCTTTAAAGGCGTCATACCAGGTGTAGAAGCCAACTGTACAGGCTCAGTTACACTTGAAGTGGTCTTCGGATCTCCGGATAATTTCCGAAGCGAGGAGTTAATCTTCGACATAGTCCCGTTCCGCAGTGGCTATCACGCACGCCATCTCTCTCTAACCGCATTTGCCAAGTTCAATGCGGTGCCGCACTACGCATACCTCAAGCTCAAGATGCCAGGCCCTCGAGGCATCATCACGGTCAATGGAAACACCGAACGCTCTCTCCGAACGGAGGAGCATACGGCGGCTATCGCAGCGGAAGTACAAAGCAGCCTCTCAAGGCAATTCTCCAGTCCGGCCATTAAACGTCCGGACACCGTCAAGCGCGCCCGGAGTAACCTACAACAAGACCGCCTGGCACGTTCCGAGCAAGCGTAGCAATGCGGCCCCAACCCCAGCCCTCGCGAACTTGCGAAACCAGTGTTGCGCGTACATAACTACGCTCTGGAAATACCATGGGCACAGGGGGAGGGGCACCATCACGGCACGCCCGAAACGCGGCTTAAACCGCACTAGGGGCTGCCGATTTCTTAATTTTCTCTTATTTTCAGGACTCCATTCTTCGGAAGGCTTGTCCGGCAGTACAATTGCCGCACAAACGATACAACCAGGGAAGCAGAAAGCTACGCCGCACTAGGGAACTCTAAGGTGGTCTCTATAACGAGCAGTATACCTGTTTCACATAACATTCCACAGCTTGCCCCTGGAAAGGACATGTTAAATAGTCCCATCTTTTGCTTATTGCAGTATTTGTATCGTTCTGCTTTGATCGCAACTTTTTTAAATAAGCAATGCATAGCTTCCGTCTATTATTGCATTAGTCTTTTTACGAATATATGTTCATTAATGACATGTCGCACCCGTTCACCTTGGTACGACCAATACGCCAGGGGCTTAAGTACCCCACAATACGGTGTGAGAAGTCCGAACACTTTCACAAGTGCGGCACCCCGAACTTATAGCATTATATGCATCAGCTCCGAATCATGTCTTTGGGTCAAATGTTGGGTTTGCCCGGCTCCTATGTTTTGGTACCTTACGTTCCGTTATATCGGCTAAGGTAGCACTAGGAGAACTACTGCGATTGTGCCCCAGTTGAGCTGGGCTAAGCACCTCAGTAGAGAAAGCTAAAACTGACCATCATGATAGGCGAGAGCTGGTCGCTGTTCGAGAGGTTTTCGAGTCCCTAAAGACTTATGCCGCTTAGAGCGAGGAGTCGGCTTTGTCCGGCCTAGGCGTGGATAGCGCCCCGAACTCGGTCTTCCGAACACTAGGGGCTTCGCCGAAATTTAAAATTATAGAATTCTATGGCTAAGTGAGAGTGTTCAAGCATTATAGTCCGATTGCCTTGTTCGTTGTGTTGAGCGCCTCCCTCGAAGGACCCAAGAATGGGAAAAAGAGTGCTCATGTTTATCCCGAACTCCCCAGCACTCGTGGCATGGGGGCAGAAGCCGACGACTCACTATCTCTCAAATTTGATAACCGCACAGAAGATAATATTTTAAATTCAAAAGCGTTGCTTAGCGCATATGAACAAGTTTTTAGCTCACAGGATCACAAATGCGAGTTTACTCAAAAATTACATCTTTGGAGCATTCATCCGCTATAAGGCGGGCACCCTTCAGGACGCCCTCATAATACGCTTCCGGGACGCGATGCTCCTTGCCCGGCGGTGGCCCGTCCTTTACCAGCTTCTCCGCATCCATCTTGCCCCAGTGCACTTTAGCAGGGCAAGCGCCCTACGGGCACCTTCGATGCAGACGGAGCGCTTGATTACTTCAAGCCGTGGACAGGCATCCACCAGCCGCCTCACCAGCCCGAAGTAGCTCCCAGGCAGAGCCTCTCCAGGCCACAGCCGAACTATGAGGCCCTTTATGGCCTGTTCGGCACCTTGTGGAGCTCGACCATTTGCTTCAGCTGGTCGCTCAAAGGCACCAGGTGTCCGGCCTCAGCATACTGAGACCAGAACACCTTCTCCGTCGAGCTCCCCTCCTCGGCTCGGTAGTAGGCGGCGGCATCAGACGCACTACGGGGCAAATCTGCGAATGCTCCTGGAGAGCTCCGGACTCGGGTAAGTAACAAGTAATTCACTTTCACGTGCTTGCTTTGCATAATGAATGCCTTACCCGCCGCTATCTTCTTCATCGCTTCAATTTCTTGGAGGGCTTTCTGGGCTTCGGCCTTGGCAGACTTCGCGCTTTCGAGGGCTGCCGCAAGCTCGGACGCTTGCGTCTTTGAGTCAAGCTCCAAACTCTCGTGTTTTTTCACGAGAGCCTGGAGCTCTTTCTGCACCTCCTCCACCCGCGCCTCCTGCTTCCCTCTCTCTGTACACTCCGCGGCCGCTCTGTTTTCGGCCTCGGACAACGCTTTCTTAAGGGTTGCCACCTCGGTCGTGGCCCCTATAATAGCACGTTGATCCTATCATTTTTTGCAACCACATATTCTCTATATACTTACGCATGGTATTACTTACCTTCCTTCTCCTCGAGTTTCCTCTTGGCATGGCCGAGCTCATTCTCGGACCGTGCAAGGTTTCGCTTCAGCGTATCCACCTCCACAGTCAGTGCGGCGGAGGCCAGTAGCGAAGCCTGCATACGCATATTGACTTGATTATGTTAGACTCCTGCGAATGTTATTAGATCCTCTATTCGGCTTTTCTTTCGAATGCCGAACAGAGCATCAGGGGCTACTGTCTATGCGGTAATATTTTTACATATTCTTTACTTACCTCAAAGCCTGTTAGAAGGCTGGCACAGGCTTCAGTCAGTCCGCTCTTGGCGGACTGAACCTTCTGGATCACCGCACTCATAATAGTGCGGTGCTCCTCGTCGATGGAGGCGCCGTTAAGCGTCTCCAGCAAATTGTCCGGTGCCTCCGGTTGGACGGAGGTCACCGGCTCGGTAGGCTTGCTCCTCTTGGAAGGAGGCTGCCTACGGAGTCCGGAACGCATTGAAGGTTCCGGCGCGGTGTCCGGCTCAAGGCCGGACTCGGAGCCCTTGGGGGTTTTATCCCCTTTGCGCCTGGAGTCCGGGAGGTCGCCTTGCGGCGCCTCCAGGACCACCTCCTCCTGGCTTGGAACCTGTTGGGACAGCACCTCGGATGTCGTCGTAG
>NC_053025.1:400270908-400295370 GCF_003073215.2 Triticum urartu | reverse complement strand
ATTTCATATTTCTTTTTGACAGTAGGTAGAGGTATTTGAAAACTTCCAATAGTGATTGTCGGAGATTTTTCAATAACATTAATACCATTCACTTGGAATTGTTTCTTCGGAAAGTGCACCGTATGCTCATTACCATTAATATGAAAAGTGACCTTGCTTTTATTGCAATCAATAACAGCCCCTGCAGTATTCAAGAAGGGTCTACCAAGGATAATCGACATGTTGTCGTCCTCGGGCATCTCAAGTATAACAAAGTCAGTCAAAATAGTAACATTAGCAACAACAACGGGCACATCCTCACAGATACCGATAGGTATGGCAGTTGATTTGTCAGCCATTTGCAAAGATATTTCAGTAGGTGTGAGTTTATTCAATCAAGTCTTTTATATAAAGAGAAAGGCATAACACTAACACCAGCTCCTAAATCACACAAAGCAGTTTTCACATAATTCTTTTTGATAGAGCAAGGTATAGTTGGTATTCCCGGATCTCCAAGTTTTTTAGGTACTCCATCTTTGAAAGTGTAATTAGCAAGCATAGTGGAGATTTCAGCTTTGGTATTTTTCTCTTATTTGTGATGATGTCTTTCATATACTTTGCATAAGGAGGCATTTTAAGGATATCAGTCAAGCGAGTACGCAAAAGACTGGCCTCAGCATTTCAGCAAAGCGTCAAATTCTTCATCATTCTTTTTAGTTGACTTGGGTGGAAAAGGCATAGGTTTTTGAACCCACGGTTCTCTTTCTTTACCGTGTTTTCTAGCAACAAAGTCTCTTTTATCATATCTTTTATTCTTAGGTTGTGGGTTATCAAGATCAACAGGTGGTTCTATCTCAACATCATTGTCTGGTTCTTTTTCATTATTTGGTTGAGAGTCTTCATGAACCTCATCATTGTATTTTTCATTATCACTAGGTGAGTGTTCATTACCAGATTGAGTTTCAGCATCAGAGATAGAAGTTTCATTATCATTATCAGGAGGTTTTTCTATTTCAGGTTCACTAGAAGTGTGCAAAGTCCTATCATTTTTCTTTTTTCTTTCTAGAAGGACTAGGTGCACTAGTGTTAGCTCTTTGTGAATCTTGTTCAATTCTTTTAGGGTGTCCCTCGGGATAAAGTGGTTCCTGAGTCATTTTACCTCCTCTAGTTGCAACTCTAATAGCAAAGTCATGCCTATTATTATTCATTTCATCAAGTAATTCTCTTTGAGATTTAGCAACTTGTTCTAGTTGGGTTTGAACCATAGAAGCATGTTTTCCAATACCTCTAACATCATTTGATATTATAAATAACAAGTCACTCAAGCGAGCAATCATATCAGAATTATATTTCAATTGCTTCATAACATTTGCATTGAAGTGATCTTGTTTCCTACTGTAGTTTTGAAACTCATAAAGGCATTGACTAGGATGAATATTGTGAGGATTATCATTTTCATTAAACTTCATAAGAAAAATTACCTCTACCACCTTAGGCAGCGGTGGTGTATTAAGCCCATGTATTTCTTCAATAGGAGGTAAATTTTTAACATCCTCAACTTTAATACATTTTTCCTTCATAAATTTCTTTGCCTCTTGCATATCTTCAGGACTGAGATATAATATACCCCTCTTCTTCGGAGTGGGTATAGGCGGTGGTTCAGGAATAGTCCAATCATCATAATTTTTCAATATGTTATTCAATAATTCTTCAGCTTGAGCAATAGTTCGTTCCCTGAAAACACAACCAGCACAACTATCTAGGAAGTCCCTAGAAGCATCGGTTAGTCCATTATAGAAGATATCAAGTATTTCATTTTTCTTAAGAGGATGATCAGGCAAAGCATTTAGTAACTGGCAAAGCCTCCCACAAGCTTGTGGGAGACTCTCTTCTTTAGTTTGCACAAAGTTAAATATTTCCTGTAAGGCAGCTTGTTTCATATGAGCGGGAAAATATTTTTTAGAGAAGTAATAAACCATATCCTGGGGACTATGCACACAACCAGGAGCAAGAGTATTGTACCAAGCTTTAGCATCACCCTTTAATGAGAAAGGAAATTATTTGAGAATAAAGTAATAGCGAGTTTTCTCATCATGAGTAAAAAGGGTGGCTATATCATTCAACTTAGTAAGATGTGCCACAACAGTTTCAGTTTCATAACCATGGAAAGGATCAGATTCAACCAGAGTAATTAGCTCTAGGTCGACAGAGAATTCATAATCCTTATCATCAATAAAGATAGGTGAAGTAGCAAACTTAGGATCACATTTCATTCTAGCATTCAGAGATTTTTCTTCATACTTTTGTAGTAATTTCTCTAGATCATCTCTATCATTACAAGCAAGAATATCTCTAGTTTCCTCATCACTCATAACATAACCTTCTGGTATCTTAGGCAATTCATATCTAGGAAGGCTAGTTCTAGCAGGTGTTTCAGGAGTTTCAGTTTCAAGCTCATCATCAGATTCGACAACATCATGTTGTATAACTCTAGCAATATGTTTATCAAGAAATTCACCAAGTGGCACATCATTATCAAACAAGGTACTAGCATCATCATAAGCATCATTCATAGTAGAAGTATCATCATCAATAACTTGCGACATAACAGAATTAATAGCATGTGGTGGTGTTGCAAATTTACTCATAACAGAAGGTGAATCTAAAGCAGAACTAGATGGCAGTTCCTTACCTCCCCTCGTCTTAGAGGGATAAATCTTAGTCTTTGGATCCTTCAGATTCTTCATAGTGATAATATGATAATAATCCTGAGTGACTCAACAAATATAGCTATTCTCCCCAGCAACGGCGCCAGAAAAAGGTCTTCATAACCCACAAGTATAGGGGATCGCAACAGTTTTCGAGGGTAGAATATTCAACCCAAATTTATAGATTTGACACAAGAGGAGCCAAAGAATATTTGAAGGTATTAGCTGCCGAGTTGTCAATTCAACCACACCTGGAGATTAATTATCTGCAGCAATATTATTAGTAGCAAAGTAGTTTGATAGTTTGGATAGTAGTGACAGTAGCAACGGTAACAGTAACAGTGATAGCAGTCGTTTGTAACAAGTGTAACCGTGATGATAGCAGTAGTAACTTAGCAGAAACAATATGGAAAAGTTCGTAGGCATTGGATCAGTGACTTGTTGGATGATATTCATCATGAGACAGTTATAACCTAGGGCGATACGACACTAGCTCTAGTTCATCGATATAATGTAGGCATGTATTCCGTAAATAGTCATACGTGCTTTATTAAAAGAACTTGCATGACATATTTTGTCCTACCCTCCCGTGGCAGCAGGGTCCATATTGGAAACTAAGGGATATTAAGGCCTCCTTTTAATAGAGAATCGGAACAAAGCATTAACACATAGTGAATACATGAACTCCTCAAACTACAGTCATCACCGGGAGTGGGCCCAATTGTTGTCACCCCGGGGTTGCCGGATCATAACCATAGTAGGTGACTATAACTTGCGAAGATCGGATCTAAAACATGGATATAATGATGAATTCATAAACGGTTCAGATCTGAGTTCATGGCACTCGGGCCCAAAGTGACAAGCATTAAGCATGGCAAAGTCATAACAACATCAATCTAAGAACATAGTGGATACTAGGGATCGGGACTAACGCAAAACTAATTCGATTACATGATGAATCTCATCCAACTCCTCCGACCAGCGAGCCTACGAAGGAATTACTCACTCCCGGTGGGGAGCATCATGGAATTGGCGATGGAGATTGGTTGGTGATGACGTAGAATGAAAGATCCCCCTCTTCGGAGCCCCAAACGGACTCCAGATCTGCCCCTCTCCGAGGGAGAACAGGCTTGGCAGCGGCTCCATGTTAGTGGATCGCGATAATTCTTTTCTCCGTAATTTTTTCTATGGAATAATGTGATTTTATAGTATCATGGGGGTCATCGGGCGGGGCCACCAGGTGGGTACAACCCACCTGGGCGCGTAGGAGAGGGGGGCGCGCCTAGGTGGGTTGTGCCCACCCAGGGGCCCTCTCTGGTGGGTCTTGGCTCCAAAATTCTTATTATTTGATATAAAAATCCTTGCAAAGTTTCGTTCCATTCCAAGAACTTTTATTTCTGCACAAAAACAACACCATGGTAGTTCTGCTGAAAACAGCGTCAGTCCGGGGTTAGTTTCATCCAAATCATGCAAATTAGAGTCTAAAACAAGAGGAAAAGCGTGAGAAAAAGTAGATACGTTGAAGACGTGTCAGATACTTCTGCGTAAGCCAAAAATGTGGAATCGCTTCAGTGAAAAAACGGGCGCACAAAGTGTCATCAGGCACGGTCCCTTATTCAGAACTGTGTACAATATGTGAACATCACAAATGATTCAGATAGCTTAACCTGTGTGTGATGAGTTTGAACGTAAAAAAATTTGGTTCAAATTTCCATGGTTACAGTGGTCACCCACGTCATTGTATAATTTGGGTAGACAAAGGAGACTACAAAACACACACACTTCTTAATTGAGCAAGTTCGGCAATTAAGCAGAGCTAGCTGACCTAAACATTACTCTAACAAATTAAAGACCGGCTCACAAAACAAAGAGTACTATAACGGCCGGTGCTCATCAATATCCGCCGCCGCCTCCATATCCAGCTCGTGCCCGATGGTCTCCTGGGGAAGGGGCTCCATGGCATCCATCGCACCATACTCGGCAAGCATCTCGTCATCCGCATCTGCCATCTCTTTGGGAAAGGCCGCCACGAGCTGGGCGTGGGCGGCCATGATCTGGGCTTGGACGTGCTCCTTCGTCGCAAGGTATGCGGCGGAGGAACGGACGGCTGCTCGAACACTCTCGGCGATTGCCAGCTCTTCGGTCGTGGCTTGCCGACCTTGTCGGAGAAGCTTCGTTTGATTTGTTCGATGACTGCCACAAGCTGGGCGTGGGCGGCCTCGACATGGTCGTGGGCGGCCTCCATCAGGGCTAAGGCCACCGCTGTGGAACGAACAGCTGTTGTGCCGCTCTTGCCAGTTGCTATCCCCGAGGCAGATGTTGCTGCCGCCACCTGAGAAGCAACATTGGCCGTTTGGGCTGCCTTGGCCGCCCGGTCGCAGATTGCGGCCGCGCTCATGCACCTTGTTAGCACGCGCATGGCGGCTGTGGCCGCGCTCTCACTGGAGTGGGCCACCGAAGTTGCCCTCACGACGTGGGTCCACGTGCCCATCTTTCACCGGCGATGATTGAATAGTGAAATGATATTTGGGGAGCGAGCTAGTGTGCTTGAGACACCGACTGTGGACTGTAGCCGACGCACCTTCTCGCATAAGCCATAGGCGTACTATACACCGACGGTGCTCCAGGATATTTTGTGCTGCATCTCACATGGTTGGTGATAATAAACTGTGTGTGATCTACTTGATTTTTCATCTTGATTTGAATTACGTAATGGGGTCACAGCTACAATGGACGGTGTTTGAATTGCTAGACCTTTTATCTGCAACGAACATGCAACTATATGTGTGTCGTAAAACAATTGGAATTATTCAGGGTCCGTTTGAACATTTTATACATTAAATTGGTTTTCTAGCCATTTCAGGTGCACAATTCAAAATTAAACTACATGCACATGCTCCGGTGCACCAACATGGGTTGTAAAATCATATATGTGTCCATGGGTTTATGATTATGTCCCATGCAAGAAATGGGGATGAAATTCGAACACCACAACACCGTGGCTCTCCGGAAAACGTCCACGTACTTGCGTTTGTAATTCTAGTAAATCCAAAATTCATCCGAAATTCATGAAACTTGGCATGCTATCATGGAGCGGTAACATGCCATGGTAAAATTTTTGTCTCATTTGGGGCAGGTTTGGGTATAAGCTTCTCATAAATCAGAGCTTCTCACAACAAGTGTGATGGTTTCGGTAGGGAACGTTTCACCTTTCTGGACGAAACGATATCTGTTGCCTCTTCTCGATTTCAAATTTTTTCCTAGTGTCAACATAGAACAACATGAGTGTTGTGTCAATTTTTGGGATTTTTCGGGGTTCGCTTGGACATTTTTATACATTAACCGAGTTTTATATGCATTCATGCGCATAATTCAACTTTGAACTATAGACACATGCTCTAATGCATATAAGTTAGTTGAAAATGCAAATCTGTGTCCTTGGTTGCTTGCTTAGGACCCATGCAAGAAATGGGAATGAATGTCAAACACCCTGCCACCGTCACTCAGCCGCAATCATTGAGATACCTGGTTTTTAAATTCTAATAAATCCAAAGCTCATCTGAAATTCATCAAACTTGGCATGCTGTCATGGAGCGGCATCAACATGCCGTGTAATTTTTTTGTTCCATTTGGGGCAGGTTTGGGGATATACTTCTCACAAACCAGAGCTTGTCACAACAAGCCTGATGGTTTCGGTAGGGAACGTTTCACCTTTCTGGACGAAACGATATCCATTGCCTCTTCTCGATTTCAATTTTTTTCCTAGTGTCAACATAGAACAACAGGAGTGTTGTGTCAATTTTTCGGATATTTCAGGGTTCGTTTGGACATTTTTATGCATTAATTGAGTTTCCAATGCATTTATGTGCATAATTCAAAATTGAACTACATGCACATGCTCTAATGCATATAAATTGGTTGGAAATTCAAATATGTGTCCTTGGTTGCATGCTTAGGTCCCATGCAGGAAATGGAAATGAATGTCAAGCACCCTGCCATCGTCACTCGCTGCAAACATTGAGATACCTGGTTTTTAAATTCTAGTAAATCCAAAGCTCGTCTGAAATTCATGAAACTTGGCATGCTATCATGGAGCGACATCAACATGTCGTGGTAAATTTTTTGTCCCATTTGGGGCAGGTTTGAGTATATGCTTCACATAAACCTGAGCTTCTCACAACAAGCCTGATGGTTTCGGTAGGGAACAATTCATCTTTCTGGACGAAACGGTATTCATTGCCTCTTCTCGATTTAATTTTTTTCCTAGTGTCGACATAGAACAACAGGAGTGTTGTGTTAATTTTTGGGATTTTTTGGGGTTCATTTGGACATTTTTATGCATTAGTTGAGTTTTAATGCATTTATGTGCATAATTCAAATTTGAACTACATGCACATGCTCTAATGCATATAAATTGGTTGAAAATTCAAATATGTGTTCTTGGTTGCATGCTTAGGTCCCATGCAAGAAATGAGAATGAATGTCAAGCACCCTACCGCCGTCACTCGGATGCAAACATTGAGATACCTCGTTTTTAAATTATAGTAAATCCGAAACTCGTTTGAAATTCATGAAACTTGGCATGCTATCATGGAGCGGCATCAACATGCCGTGGTAAAATTTTTGTCCCATTTGGGCAGGTTTGGGTATATGCTTCTCACAAACCAGAGTTTCTCACAACAAGCATGACGGTTTCGGTAGGGAATGTCCCACCTTTGGGGACGAAACGATATCCATTGCCTCTTATTGCTTTCTATTTTTTTTCGTGTCAACATAAAACAACAGGAGCGTTGTGTCAATTTTTGTGATTTTCCGCGGTTCGTTTGGACATTTTTATGCATTAACTGAGTTTTCAATGCATTTATGTGCATAATTCAAATTTGAACTACATGCACATGCTCCAGTGCATATAAATTGGTTGAAAAATCAAATACGTGTCCTTGGGTTAATGCTTAGGTCCCATGCAAAAAATGGGAATGAATTTCAAACACCAGGGCACCGTTGATTGCCGGCAAAACATTGAGATGCTTTATTTTTAAATTCTAGTAAATCCAAAACTAGTCTGAAATTCAGGAAACTTGGCATGCTATCATGGAGTGGCATCAACATGCCGTGGTAAATTTTTTGTCCCATTTGGGGCAGGTTTGGGTATATGCTTCTCACAGCAACCATGATGGTTTCGGTAGGGAACGTCCCACCTTTGGGGACGAAACGATATCCATTACCTCTTATTGCTTTCAAATTTTTTCTCGTGTCAACAAAGAACAATAGGAGTGTTTTGTCAATTTTTGTGATTTTTTGGGGTTCGTTTGGGCATTTTTATGCATTAACTGAGTTTTCAATGCATTTATGTGCATAATTCAAATTTGAACTACATGCACATGCTCCAGTGCATATAAATTGGTTGAAAAATCAAATATGTGTCCTTGGGTGCATGCTTAGGTCCCATGCAATAAATGGGAATGAATTTCAAACACCAGGGCGCCGTTGATTGCCGGCAAAACATTAAGATACGTGGTTTTTAAATTCTAGTAAATCCAAAACTCGTCTGAAATTCATGAAACTTGGCATGCTATCATGGAATGGCATCCAACATGCTGTGGTATTTTTCGTGTCCATTTTGAGAGAAGGCGGACTCGAATAATGACAGCCAACAAAGGCATTTTTTAAAAATAGGTGCCATTTTAATATCTCAAACGTTTGTATAATTCAAACCATGTGCGTTCTGTTAACCATTCACGTGACGCCACGTGTCTTGGTTTTAATGGCGTTAGGAGGTGCCGTGCGGACAGCTGCTTGACCTTGACTGAACGGGAGGCGTGCGAGCGCAGTCCGGTGCGTAGGCTGACCGAGAGGCATGCAAGTTATCCTCGAATGCGCATGCTCGCCGGGAAGCGTGCGAGCTGTACGCTGCGTAGGCTCACTAGGAAGCGAGCCCTTTGATTTCCATGGCTGCACGTCTTCCTCTCCGTGCGCGCCCCCCTCAACGGCATGGGACGCCGCCGTCGAACGCTACCTCTCAGCACCGCTAGCTGCCATTCTCTCGATCCCCGCTCGTCGATCCTGGGACGACATGATGTTTGATTTGCAAGTGAAGAACATTCGATGCTGCATTGAAGACTTCAACAATGGCGTCCCGGAGGACAACAACGACAATGACGGCACGGCACCCCGCCTCCGCCGCTGCCAAAAATAGTTTTTTTCTTGGGTTTAATACTATATCTCGATCGTATGAATATAAATTCGCAGTATGACTGAATGAAAGATATGGTTTGAGCGGACTTGCGTTTTTCTCTCTTAATGTACAAACTTATCAAACGTTTTTCTTTTGAAAAAAGTCAACTGTTTTTAAATATAAAGCACTCATCACAAACGTTTTAGTTAGAACACCCATATGCAAACCGGGAGCTTCGCCAGGAAGCCAAGGGAAAATGTCCCGAGCGGGATTTTTACGGCTCTTGATCGCAAACGTTTTAAATAGAACACTGTATGCAAAGTGAGAGCAGGATTTGTGCATCTCTTCAACGCAAACGGTTCTTTTGGATGACCCGTGTGCAACCACTTACAAATAATTTGGTAAGATTTGCATCTGTCATATTGGGTATGTTGCCATTTGTCAAACTAGAAAGATTGACATTTGTTGATCTAGTAACATTGCCATTTGTCAACCTTGTAACACTGCGATTTGTCAAAATATGAAGCTAAAAATCACTAGCAGTATCTAATTTTTTGCAACTAAAATTCAGTAATTAAGCATAGATTTCATTCATAGATTAAGTAGTCATTCTTAATTTATACAAACAGTTCAACTCAAGCTGAACCGACCAAACTTTTCCCAAATTGTTGCCAACCACGTACTGAAATAGCTAGTTCAACTATATATACTAGCTAATTTTAAGTACGTTGTACAGTTCCACCACATCTATAGTCAGATGA
Organism: Triticum urartu; assembly: GCF_003073215.2. NCBI lineage: Eukaryota > Viridiplantae > Streptophyta > Magnoliopsida > Poales > Poaceae > Triticum > Triticum urartu. The sequence continues at coordinate 400,285,747 of NC_053025.1, read as the reverse complement.
ACTGAACAAAATAGCCCCTAAATACTACTACGGAGGGGTTTTGTACTACTTCCGGCCGCCTCTCCTCTGCTGAGCGCGCTTAGTAAGAGGCAGAGGAGGAGGAGCCTACCGATGAGCTGGACAACTGCAATATGGTGCATGCCGCTGCTGCAGCTTCAGTGACGCTCACCTCGAACGCCCTCTGCCGCTCCAGACGACCCCTCTCAAAGCGGTGGTTCTCCTTGTAGATCTCCTGATTCCTCGCCTGTGAGGCAGCATGTGTCGCGGCCACAGTGGCGGTAATGCTCTTTGCGTGCTCGACGAGGTGCTCCTCCTCCTGCAGGAACTCGGTGTAGCGCGCAAGGTCGCTGACGCATGTACGGGCATCCACCTCCGCCACCCACCTTCGGGGGGTGGGGCTTCGGAGGGGGGGTGGGCGGCACCGGCGGCCAGCAACAGCTACCGACGAGCAGCGGCGGCGGAGCGTGTGGTGGGTGTTCCACGCACACCCAACAGGGACGCCACGTGCACTACACTACGTCGGTGACTGCGCCACCGCCACGGTGTAGCCTCCCAGCTGGAGTTGTCCTCTGATGACGGCGGAGTGGCTGAGCGATGACGATGGACCGGTGTCATTGGCGATTGTGTGAGAAGTAGACGAGGTAAGCTACAGGGAGGGAAGGGAAAATGCGGCATAGGACTCGCCGGACGTGAGGGTTTATATAGCAGGCCGGTAAGCATTGGGATTTTGGGGGATTTCACCTAGTCGGGCGGGAAGCTTGCGCGGGAACCTGCGAGGTTGCGCGGGAACGGGCTCACTAACGATTCATTGGCGCCACCGTTTGGCCAAAAGAACGCCCCCGCGCGCTGCGCAAGCTTGCGCTGTAAGCCGTCTGCGGCAGCGGGGTGACAAGACGTGCGAGAGGAGGACGAAAGGCCACATACACATACGGTTAATAAAAAAACATTTGCGATTTAATTACCTACTATACCCCATCCTGGTTTATAAGTAGGATTTAACTAATAAAATACGAATGCATGTCGCCAAAGATTATATAGTTGGATTCGTATTTGAACATAGTTTTCAATTATATAATTTTTATAACATGCATTAACATTTTGTTGGTTAAATTTAAGGGCAAAGTATGGCACGGAATATAAAGGGGACTATAGAGTAGACGGAGGTAGTAGCACACGGCCGCTCTCTACGCAGCGACGCAACTATCAGCCAGCTTGTAGGCGACCATTTCCTGCATGTTCAACTGCTCTATGTGTGTGGTTGCTTGCGGTTCAGGCGGCCGCAGCGCGCTCTGCTCGTGTCCCGCCACGCGCGCTCTGCTCTTGCGTCCCTCCGGGTGCTCTGCGCTCGTCCCTCCATGTGTGTTGCCAGTGTTTGGGGCCGGCGCACGATCACGCATGTTCGTGTGCATGCGGTTGCGCCGGGCGCGGCATGACGATGCAGTTACCTGCTTCAAAACCTGCCATGCGGACGCGCCGAGAATGCACGCTGCCCGGCCCCCTTTTATTCCTGCGGCCATTTACCTTCATCTCTCATCTCACATGACACAATAAGCACACCCACGAGGACACATACAGAGAGGACATCCAGCGGTTCCAATGGCACTCCCCATGATTCCAATGGCGCTCCCAGTGGCCGACGATGACAGCGGCGGGCAATTCATCACGCAACACGTCGTGGACACCCACGTGAGAGGGAAAGCTCTCTCGGTGGTGTACACGAACGAGCCGGTCTCGGTGGAGAGCTCCATCCAAACTATGGAGCAGTTCCTTGCCGAGGACAAGTACCAAGTGGTTGGCTTCGACCTCGAGTACACCATGGGTCGTGTCGGGCACGATCAGAAGGTTGTCATCGCCCAGTTGTGCGTACGACATGACGTCCTCGTCTACCACTACCACCTGGCCACAAGGCCTTGTGAGTGTTTCTCCAAGTTTATCAACAGCTCCGACTACAGTTTCGCTACGATGGACACCACCAACGATCTAAAAGCGCTCAAGGTTTCGGGCTTGAAATGCTCGAATCTTGTCAACATCCAGCACCACTACAAGGTCTGGGGGAGCGACAATAACAAACTGAACTCCCTGGTTGACCTCGACTCGGCCATCATCGACCCCTACTACACGAAGATGAAGGAAGAGAGCAGGAAGGACAAGAACGCCTGGCACAGTGTTTGGCATGAGATACTGGATGAAGAACACGTCAAGTACGCGACCAAGGACGCGTACACAAGCTATGAGATGTACACGCGGATCGTTGACATGAGGAACTGTCTTCTTCCTGCCCCAGACGAGGGATCGAGCCACGGAGCAGTGGCGGGAGCGTCACAAAAAGTAGATGACTAGACGATCGTTTCTCCTACTTTAGAATGCATGCAATTGTTTATTGAGGTGTGTGCGAATGATCTGTATAGTCACTTGTGTAATTGGACGTTTATTTCATTTATATATACATGTTATTCTTCTGTAGACAGAGCAAATCACACGGCTTATTAGCAGCAATCGTCTGTGTTATTATTTGTCTTCGCACACATTTCTGATTACGGACCTGTTTGCCGCGTATCACAAACATCTTGTTTAGGGATGGCACCCGCAGGGTTTGGGTACGGGTGGAGCCACCCCCATACCCTTACCCATCACCCCAAAGCTTACCCATCACCCTTACCCATACCCGTCAATGGGTACAATTTTTTTCTCATACCCGTTACCCGGCAGGGTAGAGGGTACCCACGAGTAAAATTACCCATATTTGCATAGCATCAATTTGAACAACTCAGAGTCATAAACAACACATATAGCACTTGCACAATTTATCAGATTAGCAGATGAGAGCTCTCGTCAGAACCACGCAACGCACTCACGTCTCATGCATATGTAAGATCTTAAGAACACATCAAAACACGCACACACCGTCATTGCCTGATAAAGCACAACACACCAGTCAGACGGGCTAGTTGAGCTTCAACACTTCACGGAACACACCAGAGCAGAGCGAGTGGTTCGGGAGTTGCATCTATGCGATGGTTGAGTATAGAGTATGCGGTACGGAGTGGGTCACAGGGCTGGGGCTATGGCATAGCAGCGATCCCATCACCGTACGGCTCTAGGATGAGTGTTCACCATATTATCATCTCTTCGGTCAGAAGACGCATAGGCGACGGCAGGAGTGGAAGAGGGAGAGTAGTTATATGGAAGGAGGTGCTGATAATCCATCGGTTAGCTGGCACTTTCCCACGGCAGCCGGGCGCGTGGCACGGAATACTGTGGGGACACGATATAGCCTTCTATACCCCGTCTCGCATGTACCGAATAACATAAAGGATATGGAGTGTTGGACACCGAGTCAGTGCCTTCTAATCGTTTTGTTGCTCTGTGAATTTGTGACTCAGGAAACTGTCTGACCTCGTGTGTTGTAGTTTGACTCGCACTCCGTTGAAATCTCGCTTCTTCGGTGCTTCCTTTTGACTGTGTTGTCATTTTACAAGCCACAGTGAATCGCTCTCGATCCTCTTCATTCCTTTCCGCTATATTACTCCGAGTAGCGAGTTGTAGTAGTGGCTCGACATAGTTACCCGGCTGAATATTGTTGCGTTGGTTGCTTCGCCGGACTCCTCGGAGAGTTGTTCAACCATTGCGAATGATTTGAGTTACGGTATGACATTTACGGCTACTGGCGTAATTTTGACGTTCGTGGGGACCGCCTCTACCCGGGCGGGTAGCCTTGGGAGACGGCGGGTCATGAGGAAAAAAGTGGCTGTGCACGCGGTTGAGCGGCGATCTACGCGGTGTAAGGCGATGAATGGGTGAGTCTTTGGGTGCGCTGATGCATCCAGCTGGAGGGTAAGGGCGTAAGGGGGGTGGACGCTCTCACCTCAGACAAACCCCTGGCGGCGTTTCGCATGCGACCACTACAGATGTTGGTCTGTGGATATGCTGCGCTGGGTTGCCTTCCAATCTCAGGATCTCGCAGTTTACTTCTAGTGAAATCGGGTGTTCGGCGGACAACAGTAATGGACCAACTAGAACAGAACTTTTGCCTAGGCTCTGCATCAGTATCCGACAGCACCACGTTCGGGTCGCATTTCTTGCCCTGGCCTATTACTATGATAGAGAACATACTCGCTCTATTTTAAGTAGAAGGACCCTATGTTAGGAGATAAGCGCGAAGTCCCTACAGATGTTAGACATATGTGAGCTTACAGGCACGTCCCACTTTTCTTCCCTCAAGGGGTTTCTGGCGCTCAGGTCTCCGCATGGCGCGATCGGCTCACCACTGCGCATACTTATTAAGGCCAATCTCGCCAATGCGTCTCTCATCAGTAGGCGAGACACATCGGAATGCCAGAGACATAGCTCGAATAGCTACTAGTTTCCGTGCAGACGCTCGCCGGAGCAGAAGTGGGTCATTAGATGGATGGTGGGTTCGTGGCTCGATCCCGCCTCCGACCTCTCCGATCCTGGGAGTGGCGGAGGCAAGAAGACCAGTTCCTCAATGCGTGGCGAGGACCAAGACACTTAGCAGTGTCACGTTCTCAGAAGCTTGTGTTACGCGTCGCATTGGTCTTCGGTCGCGTATTGACGTGTTGCGGATTGCACTCAGTGGATTCGGACCGCTCCGCTCATGGGGCCAACACTGTGGACCAGGGCGCGTTCTGTGTTTGCACCGGTGGGAGCCTGGGCTTCGCTACCTTCCGTCAGGGACTTCGCAGGTGCCGTAGTAGGGGTCGAAAGGTGAATAGAGCCCGAGTCGAGGTCAACCTAGTGGAGGGTGCGGCAGTATAGGTCTTGTGTTCGTCCCAGAGCGCCTTCGATAAGTAGAGCTTGCCTCCTAAGTTCTTCTTGAGCACCGGTGGCTTCGCGGACTCAAAAGTACGGACACGCATTTTCCCGAACTCCCAAAGCCCGAACCTTGAGCGGCTTTGTGTTAGATGCGTCTGTGGGACGTAAGTCACGACACGCCCGTAGCGAACTGGGTAGTCGAGCTCGTTGAACTGCGAATTCGTAGAGGCAGTACACATCACAGGCCTTGTGCGCCACGCGTGGAGTGGCTAGAAGACGGAACGGGAGATCTTCGTACGCTCGACCATACGTCAGGCGAGCTGCACCTCACACTTCCTCTGTGATGGCGGACAGCGCGCGGAAGCGACGGGATGGACCTTACCATGGCGCTCACCCTGGTCGTCGCACCAGCGCAACCACTTGGTACTCTGTTTTCCTTCTTCGGGGGACGAAACGGGAGGGAGCATGCTGCTCATAGGAGATCTTGGGGATGCGAGCTCCTAACTGGCCAGAGAACCCGAGAGTCGGTGAGGTGTGCGTGTACTGGAGCTCAGGCCCCGTGCAGAACTCGCACGACGATTATAGCCACACTTCATGCGTGGGTGGTCAGCACTCGTAAGCGCGTGTTACTGGGTGATGATATTGCCCTTGGCGCGCGCTCCGAGAGTCCAGTCGCCCAGTCAGCTTGGGAGGGAACGAGCACGAGTTTGAGAGAGTGATAGGCGCCAGAGTGCACTCTCGGAGAACGGACGTACGTAGGTCGGAGGGACTTGGGGGGAGTCCTCTCGCGCGTGGTGGTACCAGAGGCCCGTGCGGCTTCCTCCCAGGCCGGGGAGGTGTCGCTGATGGTGGTAATGTGAGATGAGAGGAACTCGAATGGGTAAGACGCCGGACGCGCGCAGGAATCAGAGGAGGGGAGGAGCGGCAGCGGTGCATCTGCTTCTTGTTCCGTCGGGCGGGCTACGCATGGCAGGGTTAAGAGGAAAGGCGCGAGGGTGGATACCTAGCAGGACCTGGTCTCCGCTCAGAGGTCTGCTTCTTGGATAGAGGCGCACCCCCGGTTGGTTCCGACACCGGTCAGCATCGGAGACATGATGATTGCTGATATTGGCCGTCTTCTGGTGGGAGGGTCCGGGAAACCACCTTTGAGCCAACGATATCCCCATGGAGGGACCTAGCCGGCGTCGAGAGACACGAACGTCACGGGAGACGCGATACGAGCCGGAGCGCTTAGCAATCGCTAAAGCCGTGGCGGGCCCAAAGCGATCGCGAGAGGCTATGAGCGACGGCCCGCTGAACGGCAAGCAAGCCACCACGCAAGCACAGCAGGGAAGTAGAGACATGACCAACATGCAGGAATGGTCGCGCATGAGCGAGTGCTGGCTCGGTCGGAATAGTTGAACGAGTCGCAAGAACCTCAGACGCTAGAAAGACAGCGACGTGTGCCTACTACCTCCGTCTACTGTATATTGGAGATGTTCCCACCATTCTTATAATTTATAGCTGGCAGTATGCATATCATTTAGCCATACATGTCTTAATTATTTCATATTCAGATTGTTAATGCATGTTATCAAAATTAATATAATTGAAGAACGTGTTCATGAGTGGAGTCATTTGAACGGTTCCTGGGATAAGTCTTGTTGGGCGACTCACATAAACTGAGTATTTATAATGTAGCTCTAGGGATTGGCAGCTTACTTGAGGACTTTAACCATAGGATCAGAGCAAGGATATCACTCAAAGAGGTCTAAAGTGTTAGAGCCTCGCAAACTGTATTTTATTAAGGGCTGTAACACGTAGTGGTAGGTGTGGGAGGCAGCAGGGTTGAGTTCTCGGCTGCCCGTGCTGCAATATGGGCTGGTGTGTTACCAAACAACCCTACTCTTGTTCCCAACATACGGACTCTAAAAATAGCCGATCATCTTAAGTGCACCTTGGCAGACGCTTACCAGCGCAAGCTGTGCGCAGCGCGCTGGAATTACATGGGGCGTCGGGCTCCTCTATTGGTCCAGAATGACCGTGGCAGCCATCGAATCGTAGAAAGGTCCTATTGCGACGCAAGTTATTCCTCATGCGGATCGGACATTTTGTTATGACCTTTGCCGGTGTTCCCCATGGGGCTTAGTCGCAAACTTCCCCGCCTCAGAGTATTAGGGTGAAGGCGATTTTAACAGCTTCCAACACATCACACAAAGAGATCAGATACCTGTAAGGTCCCTCGCGCTACTCTTAGATCCACCTCTTCGCAGCGCTCAGCGGGCCATTCAACTTCAATGAGTGTTCTCTATGTCGGCTCCCACATCTATTTGCTTCTTTCCCTCCTGTAGCTTACCCTCGTTCTTCACTTCCTAAATCAGGAATCCATGTCACATTTGCACTCCGAGGTCATGGCGTCGTCGCTCAACAAAGTCGAGGTAAGCACTCCCTCGCCTAGGGCTCCACGGCATTCAAGAATCACAGAGTGACAATCACGAGCTGAGGAGAACATTAACAAAGGTGGGGAGCAGGTTAGCCAGTCACTGGGAACTGTGTGGTATTTAGATTCACTGGGGCTGTGAACTGTTGGTGTGCGAGGCACGAACCAACAATTGGCGTGCGCGCTCTAGTAATTGGTCCAGTATGTATAGCAGTAGGGGCTGTGGGTGTAACAATGGTATTGATGTCCTCATCATCCTCCCCTTCTGAAATGAAGTCGTCCTCGACGGAAGCTCATCTCCTCACCCAAATAAGGCTTCAAATCTGCAATGTTAAAAGTGGGACTAACCCCAAAATCTAGCAAGCTCAAGTTTATATGCATTATCATTTATTTTCTCTAACACCTTAAAAGGACCATCAGCACGTGGCATTAGCTTTGATTTGCGCATATTAGGAAATCTATCTTTACGCAAAATGTCCAGAACCAAGCCAGCGACGATCTCCAGGTTCGAGTCTGATACAGGGAAACATGTATTATCTACCCATTACCACTCTCTTGAGTCGACTACGCGACCCAGCGGTTCTAATTAGCAGCAACATCATCAGTCGACCCGTCGGGGTCAATCGGGCTCAATGTAACTCCTTACGTAACTTCATCGACAATTGTTTAAAACTTAAATTCAGCAATCGTTCTTTAGCCATCCGACAAGGATTCAGCCGTTGCTCTGCGCGGCAGGGAAGAGAATTGGGGACCCGGATGGAAGAGGCAACAAATCAATAGGGACATCGAGGTAGGAAACCATACACAATTTCAAAAGGGCACATCTTAGTAGTAGAATGCGAACGATTTATAAGCAAATTCAATATGAGGCAAGCATTCTTCCCACATTTTCTATTATTCTTCAAAACAGCCCTAAGCATAGTAGACAATGTTCTATTGACTACTTCAGTTTGTCCATCAGTTTGGGGGTGACAAGTAGTACTAAAAAGCAGTAGTCCCCAACTTAGCCCATAAACATCTCCAAAAGTGGCTAAGAAATTTAGTATCACGATCTGAAACAATAGTATTTGGCACACCATGCAAGCGAATAATTTCACGAAAGAACAAATCAGCAACATTAACAGCATCATCGCTTTTATGACATGGTATAAAGTGTGCCATTTTCGAGAACCTATCCACGACAACAAAGATGCTATCCCTCCCCTTCTTTGTTCGAGGTAAACCTAAAACAAAGTCCATAGATATATCCTCCCAAGGAACACTAGGTACAGGCAAAGGCATATATAAACCATGAGGATTGAGTCGTGACTTAGCTTTGACATGTAGTGCAGCGAGCAAAACGAACAAGCACCAGCTCAACATTCCCTCATCTTTGGCCAAAAGAAAAGTGCAGGCAGACGGCATGCCGGACCATATTGCAGACGTTTCCGTCCAGCTCATGTCTCGCGTAGGCATTGCCAAAGTGGTCCAATTAATCCTCCTCCATCTCCGCGCTGCCTCCTCTGCTACTTACTCAAGACAACAAACAAGCAGCCTACACAGGGCAGAGAGAGCAGTAAGGGCTGGGAATCACCATGTGCTAGTAGATTACAAAAACGACCACTCCGCCACGTACGCTATTTAGTGGGCTAATTTCCTATGTTTGTCTAGAACGTTAGATGCTTGACTATCAGATAGATGTGCTAGAGAGAGCTGTTCCAAAAAGTCTCAGTTGATAATATTATTAGCTAGTATAGAGGTAATGTATGAAGCCGTCAGCTGTGTGATCGAAGTGACTGTGCTTCAGCTTTATGCGTCAATCCATTTATCTGGGAAAAAGTGTTGGTCGGGATTTCCAGCCTAGGTACTTCTTCCTGGTGGCGGGGAGTTGTAAAGCTGTTTGTATACGAATTAAGAATGACTACTTAATCTATGAATGACATCTATGTTAATTACTGATCTCTCCAGATGTTAATGGTTACACCTTGTTAAAAATAGATATCCTTCTTTTGCTTGAGGTAAGGATCATCTTGGGTAGTCGGTGTAGGATGTTCGCATCAAAATTAAACTTCTCCGAAGATGGAAGAGGCAACAAATCAATAGGTGCACGAGGTAGGAAACCATACACAATTTCAAAAGTGCATATCTTAGTAGTAGAATGCAATGAATGATTATAAGCAAATTCAATATGAGGCAAGCATTCTTCCCACATTTTCTTGTTATTCTTCAAAACAGCCCTAAGCATAGTAGACAATGTTTCTATTGAACTACTTCAGTTTGTCATCAGTTGGGGGTGACAAGTAGTACTAAAAAGCAGCTTAGTTCCCCAACTTAGCCCATAAACATCTCAAAAAGTGGGCTAATAAGAAAATAGTATCACGATCTGAAACAATAGGATTGGCACACCATGTAAGCGAATAATTTCAACGAAAAGAACAAATCAGCAACATTAACAGCATCATCGCTTTTATGACATGGTATAAGTGTGCCATTTCCGAGAACCTATCCACGACAACAAATATGCTATCCCTTCCCCTTCTTTGTTCGAGGTAAACCTTAAAACAAGAGTCCATAGATATATCCTCCCAAGGAACACTAGGTACAGGCAAAGGCATATATAAACCATGAGGATTGAGTCGTGACTTAGCTCTTTGACATGTAGTGCAGCGAGCAACAAAACGCTCAACATCCCGTCTCATATTTGGCCAAAAGAAATGTGTAGCAAGTACATCCTCCGTCTTCTTGACGCCAAAGTGTCCCATTAATCCTCCTCCATGCGCCTCCTGCAACAACAAAAGACGAACAGAGCTAGCTGGAATGCATAGCTTGTTAGCACGAAACACAAATCCATCGTTAAGAACGAACTTGTTCCAAGTTCTCCCTTCCTTACAATTCTGCAATACATCTTTAAATTCAGCATCATTAATAACACACCTCCTAATCCAATTCCAACTAGCATCACATTCAGAAAAAATCTTATTTGAATTAGGAGCGGCGTAAAGGAGCAGTGTCTAACTGTATTAACCGTGAGTCTTGTGGCCTACACTCCAATTTCATCGTCATTTGAATTCGTTGATGCGAGGTTTGTATGCTGAAATCTCTCACGCAAACGGGATCCGACATCCTCACTTGTGTGGAGTTTGAGCTGCGGCCCAACTAAAGCTTAAGCAGCTATCGAATCGCTACTCACCTGTGACATAACTAGCCAAGAAAAGAACTCTGGCCAGACCATATTACAAACAAATGATGAGTCGTCACGTAGAGCAGTAACAGCACGTAAAGATCGGCTTTTGCTATAAGCCATCTACAATCAACGTAAACTACACATGATCGAATGACAGACGCACGCTTATCGTTCATGCTCCTCCAGAGATGAAGATATAGGTGCCAAGAGCACAAGACTAGGATTAACCCATATAATCAACCTTTGTAAATGCTGTTTTCTTCACTCTTGACGCATATGCATGGTCCACTCGCATGCATCGTTCTGAGAGATTGTAGGCGCGCATCAGGTAGTGGAGATGCGGATAACTAAGTTCAGGTAATGGACCTATCGGAACGCACATCAGGGCTCGCTTGCCCTATGAGCTGGACGGACAATGATCGATAGGAGTTCAGTTTTCTGCATGCTGCTTACCGGCCGAGCAATACGCCATTCGAATAGCTTTTTCCTTGATAGAGGCCGAGGGTTGTCCTCAATCTTTTGATGCTCAATCCCGCGAATAGGTGGTAATCCCGGTGGCACGTCTTGTGGAAAGACGTCGGCGAACTCCTGCAAAATGTTAGTGACAGCAGGAGGCAAAGAGGAAGGCACGTCCTCGTATGAAAATAATGCCTCTTTGCACACAAAAGCATAGCAAACAGATTTGCTAAAATCTAGATCATCAATATCAGATTTGGTGGCAAGTAAACATGCACTTTTCAATTTAATTTCAGAAGCAACACTAGATTGTTTATTAATTAGGCTGCATTTGTTGCTCAAATTCTTTGCCACAATCTGATTTTCACTCTTAGTTTTCTCCTGTTTTGCTTTATTAGCTCTATTAATATCATCTTTCAAAATGGAATCAGGAGTCATAGGAAGCAAAGTAATATTTTTATCCTTATGAACAAGAGTATACTGATTGTTTCTACCATGGTGAATAGAATTTTTATCAAATTGCCATGGTCTACCAAGTAATAAGGAACATGCTTGCATAGGTACCACATCACAATCAACATAATCAGCATATGTAGAGATACTAAAATGCACACGAACAGTACGTGTTACCTTAACCTTGCCGCTGTTGTTGAACCATTGGATGTAGTAAGGATGTGGATGTGGTCTTGTGGTGAGAGATAGCTTCTCCACCATCTCGATGCTAGCCAAGTTGTTGCACTCCCTCCATCTATGATCACGCGAACAGAACGTTCCTTCACAACTCCCTTTGTATGGAACAAATTATGCCTCTGATTTTGCTCAGCTTGTGTAACCTGCACACTCAAAACACGTTGAGCAACTAAACATTCATACCTGTCAGCATCTTCAGGAGCCATGTATTGCGTCTCATGATCAGAATCGTCTCCACCGTGTTCGTCACGTGTAATAAGAGCCAAAGTCTCCTCATCATAGTCACTAGCGGACTCATACCCACCATCCTCAGTAACAATCATCACACGCTTAGATGGGCATTCTCTCGCATAATGACCTCCACCCTTGCAACGTCGACAAATAATATCATGTGTTTGCCCTGTTGATGCCATGGATGAAGAAGAGCTCTTTGCAGGCCCAGAAGGTGTGCTCTTGGCAGATAGTGGTGATTGTGCCTGCTTTATTGTATCACGGTTGGAGGTGGCAGCCGACGGAGGCGCCGGTGAAGCAGAACGTGTGGAAGTAGATGATGCACGTGGTGTCCATGAAGAAGGTCGACCTGCAGAAAAGTTAGTCCGCGCCAATGCCTGTCGATCCTGCACTTCACGTTCAGCTTTACAAGCAAGATGGAATAAACGAGTGATATTAGTATACTCCTTATACTCTAGAATCGTCTGAATCTCTCTATTTAATCCACCCATAAAACGTGCAAGCATAGCTTCATTCTCCTCAACAATACCACATCTAATCATGCCAGTTTGTAATTCCTGATAATATTCTTCTACAGAATTTTTTCCCTGTCTTAAGCGCTGCAATTTTTGAAGTAATTCACGTTGATAATATGGTGGAACCCAACGAGTACGCATAGCAGTTTTCAAAGCAGCCCAAGTAGCCGGAATGGATATAATCTACAATGCTCAGACCACCAAACACATGCAAAACTAGTGAATGCACAAACAGCAGCAGGAACACGTCTCTCCTCGGGATATTGTAAACATGTAAATCGTTGTTCAGTTTCTAACTCCCAAGTAAGATATATATCAGGAACATATCTACCCTCAAATGGTGGAATATTCAATTTTAGTTTAGGGAGATGGTCATGATCTCGTACCTGAGGCGTGAGCCCTACCATTGCCATTATTTGCATGTGGACGACCTGATGGTTGCTGTGCTGGTGGTGGCACGTAGTTCTGATTTTGATCAACCTCATCCTCGTAATCGCCAGCAAAATCACCTCCTCCGCATCAGCAGCAGGAGCCACAGAAGTAGCAACAGCAGCACCAACAGTTTGGCCAGGTGCAAGAGGGAGACGGCTCGCTCGGCGGAGGGCTGTTTCACGATGTGTAGGTAGTCGTCGTTGTTGTTGTTGTAGAGGTGCGTTAGGTGCAGCCGGTGGTGGTGGTGGAAGACGCGCGAGCAATTCATTAAACCTGTCATCGAGCTTTGTTTCGAACGTCTTCTCCATGTCATCTATCTTCTCCATGGCCTCTTCAAATCTGTTTAGCACATCCTGCACCTGTCCATTCATCATTTGCTGAAATTTATCATGCAACTCCTGATTCGTCATGTTCTCCCAGTCAGTCTCGTCGGCTTGTGATCCTGCCATGGTTAGCAACAATAGAAAACACACAAGAATATGATCCTACAGAATACTAACAAGAGGTGGTGGTGGCGGGTGTCACAAATCCGTCAAGCAAATCTCAAATTCTTACCAGTTCTTACCCAGCAGCAGGCGGTGATCGGCAACCGTTGTAGTCAAAACTCTCAAAAGCTTGGATAGAGCGATTGCCAGGGAGAGTCAAACGCACGACGTAGAGGTATGTGGAGCTGGGAAGGCTTATAGTATGGTAGCAAAAAGGGTCAGCAATAATCAATTCAGAGATGCAAAGTTGAATAAACGCTCAACGACGGTACTGTGCTGGTCCTAGGCTAGACCGTGCTAGAGACGCGAGCCTAGAACACTAACAAAATCACGGCGCTGCACGTAAATAAGGGAAAAGCACACTCTGGAACTTTTTTCGCTTTTTTTTGCGCTCCTCTTTTTTTTTGCGAAAAATTACTATAATGGCGAGTGTCTCAAAACTCTTCCCTCGTCAAACTGATAGGATGGGCACGAAATTTTTTTTTTCACTTTTTTTTCGGAAATCAGGGCAGCGACGACGAAAAAGTGCGACAAAAAATCACTATGATGGCACGTGGCTCAAAAGACTCAGAAAAGCCTAAAAATAGGATAGGGAAAAAATATTTTTGCCCGTGAAAATTTTGGCCTAAAAACTGCCCAGGGGTCTCCAGACTCTTTTTTTTCGAGACCTATGCAGGCAAGGAAACACGAATCGGAATTTAGGTTGATCTCAAGAACAAACCTAATATGAGAAGAACTCGGATTGGTGGTGGATATATGGTTGTGGTATATGGCAGCGGTGGTGGTATATGGTAGCGCTGGTGGTATATGGATAGAGATTGGTGGTGGTATATGGATACGGATTGGTAGTGGTATATGGATAAGGATTCAGAGCGGTGGCGGATAAGCAATGGTGGTAGATGGGCGATGATGATGGTGCGGCGGCGGCGTGACAACTTATGACCAGAACTCGAAACTCTAAAAGACTAGACTCTAAGACCAGCAACTTGACACGACGATGCAACCGCAAATTCAACAAAGCAAAAACCCTAAAAAGATTATGCAAAGGCTCAGATTGGTTCGGATATGATGAACTAACCCTAATTTTTTTGTGGCTTTTTCGTGGACTGTAGGTATGAAGAACAGACTCGATCTAATCTACGAAAAACTGTAAAATCTCACCGAGCAACCTGGAAATCTGATACCCACTTGATAGAGGCAAAGGTGTCCCGATGTTTCGATGAGATGGTGGCTATCGTTTTCTGTGGGAGTCGACCTTGACGATCCGACTACGAACTTGCGAGACGTCGCGCCTTAGCAATCGCTAAACCAACTTCCGAGGGGTTATTGACCACGCCGGAGCACGATCAATCTGACCACGAGGGCCTGTTTCCTGCGAGCAAACGAAGAACAAGCAAGAAACTGAGATTGCAATCTGGATATTGCGAATATAAGATGAAAGCTTTATTGATCAAGGTGGGGTTCTGTGACGTCTTGGTCTGGTCGTTGGACACAAACGAAGTACGCGAAGTTGCAGCTATGGCGAACTTTTAATCTAAACAAAACCCAAAGTCTAAACGACGCCCTAAGGGCTGTATATATGGAGGAAGAGAGGGGAATTTCGTGGCCCTTGAGGGTGGGGTCCGAAACCAACCCTAACTCTTGTTTCCCCACACATACGGACTCTATAGCCTTA
>NC_053025.1:400250625-400269908 GCF_003073215.2 Triticum urartu | reverse complement strand
TATAAGAAGTTTCCTTGGTCATGCCGGTTTTTATAGGAGGTTCATTAAGGACTTCTCTAAAATTTCTCGGCCTCTGACTAATCTCTTACAAAAAGATGTTCCTTTTGTTTTTGATGATGACTTAGAAGCATTTGAAATACTTAAGAAAGCTTTGATTTCTGCACCTATTGTTCAGCCTCCTGATTGGAATTTACCATTTGAAATCATGTGTGATGCTAGTGATTATGCTTGTAGGTGTTCTAGGACAAAGGTTGATAAGAAATTAAATGTTATCCAATATGCTAGTAAAACTCTAGACAGTGCCCAGAGAAATTATGCTACTACTGAAAAAGAATTTTTAGCAGTTGTATTTGCTTGTGATAAGTTCAGACCTTATATTGTTGATTCTAAAGTAACTGTTCACACTGATCATGCTGCTATTAAATATCTTATGGAAAAGAAAGATGCTAAACCTAGACTTATTAGATGGGTTCTCTTGCTACAAGAATTTGATTTGCATATTATTGATAGAAAGGGAGCTGAGAACCCCGTTGCAGACAACTTGTCTAGGTTAGAGAATATTTCTTGATGACCCACTACCTATGCTAATTATATTGTTGCTAAATTTATACCACCTAGAGCAAAAGAAAAAAGTTCTTTCTTATGATTTAAGACATTACTTCTGGGATGAACCCACAATCTTTACAAAGAAGAGTAGAATGGTGTTATTAGACGTTGTGTACCTGAGCATGAACAGAACATAATCTACATAAGAGTCACTCTGAGGCTTGAGGACACCATGCTGGAGAGTAGGAACTGCACACAAGGTATTGCAATCCGTTTTTATTGGCCTACTCTCTTCAAGGATGCCCGTAAGTTTGTTTTGTCCTGTGATGAATGTCAAAGAATGGTAATATTAGTAGATGTCAGGAAATGCCTATGAATTATTCACTTGTTATTGAACCATTTGATGTTTGGGGCTTTGATTATATGGGACCTTTTCCTTCCTCTAATGGGTATACGCATATTTTAGTTGCTGTTGATTACGTTACTAAGTGGGTAGAAGCTATTCCAACTAGTAGTGCTGATCATAACACCTCTATTAAGATGCTTAAAGAAGTTATTTTTTCGAGGTTTGGAGTCCCTAGATATTTAATGACTGATGGTGGTTCACATTTTATCCATGGTGCCTTTCGTAAAATGCTTGCTAAGTATGACATTAATCATAGAATTGCATCTCCTTATCATCCACAGTCTAGTGGTCAAGTATAATTGAGTAATAGAGAGCTTAAATTAATTTTGCAAAAGACTGTTAATAGATCTAGAAAGAATTGGTCCAAGAAACTTGATGATGCATTATGGGCCTATAGAACTGCATATAAAAATCCTATGGGTATGTCTCCGTATAAAATGGTTTATGGTAAAGCATGTCACTTACCTCTTGAATTAGAACATAAGGCATATTGGGCTATTAAAGAGCTCAACTATGACTTCAAACTTGCCGGTGAGAAGAGGCTTTTTGACATTAGCTCACTTGATGAATGGAGAACCCAGGCCTATGAAAATGCCAAGCTGTTTAAAGAAAAGTTAAAAGATGGCATGATAAAAGGATACAAAAACGTGAGTTCAATGTAGGTGATTATGATTGTTATACAACTCTCGTTTGAGATTTTTGCAAGCAAACTCCTCTCTAAATTGGAAGGTTCCTTACGTCATCGAGGAGGTCTATCGTTCCGGTGCCTAAAAATCAACAACTTCGAGAGGCACAAATCCGAGAGTGGTGAACGGCAAGAATCAAACATTATCTCAGTAATCCCATAAATGTTGAAACTAATGTTATTGAAACGTAACCCCAGAGGAATACATAAGACACTTTCCGGAAAGTTTCAGACCTCAAAAAGGAATAGGTACGTGGTACGTAGTAAACCGACTCCAAAACAGTTCTAATGGCAATTTTTCTTCCGTTTTGGATATTTAAGAAAATAGGAAAATAAGAAGCAGTGCCGGAAGGACACGAGGCTTCCACCAGGGTGGAGGGCGCGCCCTACCCCCCTGGGCAGCCCCCCTGCCTCAGTGGGCACCTCGTGTGCCCTCCGGACTCCGTTTCTGCCACGGTATCTTTTGGGGTAAAAAATCATTATATAATCTCCGAAGGTTTTGACCACTGTATCACACAAATATCTCCTATTCTTGTTTTGAGTTGTTTCTGCTGCAGATTCGGAGCAAGATGTCTTCTCAAGAGTCAATCGGGGAGAGTCGGGTGTCTCATCCGACACCGGGACCAAGAGCAAATAGTGATGCTGACCACTTTGGGCCATCAACGGAAGAAGAGATGGAGCCCGACTTGAAAATGATAGATGTCATGGAAGAGGATCAAGAAGTTACTTCTTGTTTCCAATCTGGATTCACGATGGGGGAACTACAGAGCTCAGTCATTCCAAACTCGGTCATCCCTTCCAATGTCAGATTTGTTTCTTATGAAAATATGAAAAAGAGTGTTACTTGTTCTCCCACAGCTATGCAACATCCATGGGTGAAAGGAGCTTTAGCCGTCATGGGCAAGCTCCAAAAAGAAATAATGGGCCTCAAACAGCAAGTCAATAAGCTCGAAGAAGAGAATCGTATCTTGAGGGGCATCATCGCCAAGAATATCACATCACCACCCACGAAGAGGGAGACATAAACACATGGGTATGGGCACTCCCCTTGGCAACTGCCAAGCTTGGGGGAGTGCCCCGGTATCGTATCACCATCACTTTTATCTTTACCATTTTTCTTAGTTCGATCCTTTTGGTAATATCTTGATCTAGTAGAATAAAGTTTTAGTATGATCTAGTTTTGAGTGTTGCTCTATGATACTTCTTATGTAATCGAGTCCGTGAGCTTATATAATAAAGATTAGTGTTGAGTCAAGGGCTTGATTATTTTGCTATGATCTGAGGAATAAATAAAATCAAATAAAAAAAAAGAAATAAAGAATCATAAGGATCTTATGGAGAGTAATGACTTCACATATAAAAGTATGATGATAAAAGTTGTTGAAAGTTGACAAACATAGTTTTGGTCATCGTTGCAATTAATAGGAAGTAATAAAGAAAGAGAGGTTTTCACATATAAATATACTATCTTGGACATTCTTTTATGATTGTGAGCACTCATTAAAATATGACAATGCTAAAGAGTTGACGTTGGACAAGGAAGACAACGTAATGGGTTATGTTTTCTTACATCTGAGATAAATTATATTGCCATGGATCGTCCAACATGTTGAGCTTGCCTTTCCCTCTCATGCTAGCCAATTTCTTTGCGCCAAGTAGAGATACTACTTGTGCTTCCAAATATCCCTAAAGCCGTTTTTGCCATGAGAATCCACCATACGTACCTATGGATTGAGTAAGATCCTTCAAGTAAGTTGTCATTGGTGCACGCAATAAAAATTGCTCTCTAAATATGTATGATCTATTTATGTGGAGAAAATAAGATTTATACGATCTTATGATGTGGAAGAAATAAAACCGACGGACTGCATAATAAAGGTCCATATCACACGGCAATATAAAGTGATTTTCTTTTGCATTAAGATTTTGTGCATCCAACCATAAAAGCGCATGACAACCTATGCTTCCCTCTGCGAAGGGCCTATCTTTTACTTTTATCTTATACCTTATATAAGAGTCATGGTGATCTTCACCTTTCCTTTTTATATTTTATCCTTTGGCAAGCACAATGTGTTGGAAAGATCCAGATACATATAGCTAATTGGATGTGAGTTTTCATGAACTAT
Source organism: Triticum urartu (assembly GCF_003073215.2). Taxonomy (NCBI): domain Eukaryota; kingdom Viridiplantae; phylum Streptophyta; class Magnoliopsida; order Poales; family Poaceae; genus Triticum; species Triticum urartu. The sequence goes on along the minus strand of NC_053025.1, from coordinate 400,266,145 downwards.
TATTGTTGACATTACCCTTGATGTAAAAAGTTGGGAGGCAAACTATAAGCCCCTACTTTCTGTGTGTCCGGCTAAAACTTCATAACCATACATATCGCGTGAGTGTTAGCAATTGTGGAAGACTAAATGATAGTTGAGTATGTGGACTTGCTAAAAATCTCTTATTGACTCTTTCTGATGTTATGATAAATTGCAATTGCTTCAATGACTGAGATTCTAGTTTGTTAGTTTTCAATGAAGTTTATGATTCATACTTGAAATTGTGATTGAATTGTTACTTTAACATAAGAGATCATATGACAATATATATATTTATATTTATATTTATATATGTTGCTGTTCTAAGAATGATCATGATGCCCTCATGTCCGTATCTTATTTTATCGACACGTCTATCTCTAAACATGTGGACATATTTTTCGATTTCGGCGTTCGCTTGAGGACAAGCGAGGTCTAAGCTTGGGGGAGTTGATACGTCCATTTTGCATCATGTTTTTATATCGATAATTATCGCATTATGGGTTGTTATTACACATTATGTCACAATACTTATGCCTATTCTCTCTTATTTTACAAGGTTTACATGAAGAGGGGGAATGCTGGTCGCTGGAATTATAGGCTGGAAAAGGAGCAAATATTAGAGGCCTATTCTGCACATCTCCAAAAGTCCTGAAACTCCATGGGAGTTATTTTCATAATATATAAAAAATACTGAGCGAAGAAAGTACCAGAGGGGGGCCACCCACCATCCATGAGGGTGGGGGCGCGCCCTACCCCCCTGGGCGCGCCCCCTGCCTCGTGGGCCCCCTGGTGGCCCTTTGATGCCCATCTTTGGCTATATGGAGTCCTTCGTCGAGGGAAAAAAATCATAAGCAAGCTCACGGACAAAACTCCGCCGCCACGAGGCGGAACCTTGGGAACCAATCTAGGGCTCCGGCGAGCTGTTCTGCCGGGGAAACTTCCCTCCGGGAGGGGGAAATCATCACCAACGATCCTCTCATCGGGAGGGGGTCAATCTCCATCAACATCTTCACCAGCACCATCTCATCTCAAACCCTAGTTCATCTCTTGTATCCAATCTTTGTATCCAAACCTCAGGATTGGTACCTGTGGGTTGCTAGTAGTGTGATACTCCCTTGTAGTTATGCTAGTTGGTTTACTTGGTGAAGATCATTATGTTCAGATTCCATTATGCATATTAATACCCCTCTGATTATGAACATGAAATGATCTTTGTGAAGTAGTTAAGTTTGTCCTGAGGACATGGGAGAAGTCTTGCTATAAGTAGTCATGTGAATTTGGATATTCGTTCGATATTTGATTGAGATGTTATGTTGTCTTTTCCTCTTAGTGGTGTCATGTGAACGTCGACTACATGACACTTCCACCATTGTTTGGGCCCTAGAGGAGGGCATTGGGAAGTAATAAGTAGATGATGGGTTGCTTAGAGTGACAGAAGCTTAAAAACCCTAGTTATGCGTGCTTCGTAAGGGGCTGATTTGGATTCCATATGTTTCATGCTTATGGTTAGGGTTTTTACCTTAATACTTCTATTTGTAGTTGCGGATTTTGCAATAGGGGTTAATCATAAGTGGGATGCTTGTTCCAAGAAGGAAGTACCAAGCACCGGTTCCACCCACATATCAAATTATCAAAGTACCAACCGTGAATCATATGAACGTGATGAAAACTAGCTTGACGATAATTCCCGTGTGTCCTCGGGAGCGCTTTCCTTTATATAAGAGTTTGTCCAGGCTTGTCCTTTGCTACAAAAAGGATTGGGCCATCTTGCTGCACCTTATTTACTTTTACTATTTGTTACCCGTTACAAATTACCTTATCACAAAACTATCTGTTATCGATAATTTCAGTGCTTGCAGAAAATACCTTGTTGAAAACCGCTTATCATTTCCTTCTGCTCCTCGTTGGGTTCGACACCCTTACTTATCGAAAAGGCTACGATAGATCCCCTACACTTGTGGGTCATCACCACGCCGGAGCACGATCAACCTGACCACGAAGGTCTGTTTCCTGCAGGCAAATGCAAGAACAAGCAAGAAACTAAGATTGCAATCTGGATATTGTGAATATAAGAGGAAAGCTTTATTGATCAAGGTGGGGTTCTGTGACGCCTTTGTCTGGTCGTTGAACACAAACGAAGTACGCGAAGTTGCAGCTATGGCGAACTTTAATCTAAACAAAACCCAAAGTCTAAACGATGCCCTAAGGGCTATATATATGGAGGGAGGGAGGGGAATTTCGTGGCCCTTGGAGGAGGGGTCCGAAACCAACCCTAACTCTTGTTTCCCCACACATACGGACTCTAAAAACAGCCTATAATCAAGTATTTCGAAATTACATGGGCCTGGCCCAAAAATAAGGTGACGCAGCACCTAGAATAGCCTCTGGACGAAATTTATGAAGTGGCATCTTGTATATTTCGTCCAAGGCTTCATGCACTCATTATGGTGGCTTCAAAGTCCTGGAATCATCACTTGTAACTCCGTTCTTGTTCCCCTTGCGCATGCCATCATCTCCATGCTTGAACTTGCTCCAAGGTTCATCTTTCTTGTCCAAGCTAGGCCCTTCATTTGTAAGCAAAAACAAATGTATCCAATTTAGGCAGCATCATATTCTCATGAACATTAGAATCATTACCAAGAAACGAAAGTACCTGATAATTCAATTGGCGTGCGCGAGCTCTAGTAATTGGTCCAGTATGTATAGCAGCAGGGGCTGTGGGTGTAACAATGGTATTGATGTCCTCATCATCCTCCCCTTCTTGAAATGAAGTCGTCCTCGACGAAAGTTCATCTGTCCTCACCCAAATAAGGCTTCAAATCTGCAATGTTAAAAGTGGGACTAACCCCAAAATCTGCAGGCAGCTCAAGTTTATATGCATTATCATTTATTTTCTCTAACACCTTAAAAGGACCATCAGCACGTGGCATTAGCTTTGATTTGCGCAAATTAGGAAATCTATCCTTACGCAAATGTAACCAAACAAGATCTCCAGGTGCAAACACAACATGTTTTCTACCCTTATCTCCAGCAAGTTTATATTTAGCATTCATATGCTCAATGTTTTCCTTAGTTAACTCATGCATTTTTAAAATCAATTCAGCACGTTCTTTAGCATCAAAATTAACCTTCTCCGAAGATGGAAGAGGCAACAAATCAATAGGTGCACGAGGTAGGAAACCATACACAATTTCAAAAGGGCACATCTTAGTAGTAGAATGCAATGAACGATTATAAGCAAATTCAATATGAGGCAAGCATTCTTCCCACATTTTCTTGTTATTCTTCAAAACAGCCCTAAGCATAGTAGACAATGTTCTATTGACTACTTCAGTTTGTCCATCAGTTTGGGGTGACAAGTAGTACTAAAAAGCAGTTTAGTCCCCAACTTAGCCCATAAACATCTCCAAAAGTGGCTAAGAAATTTAGTATCACGATCTGAAACAGTAGTATTTGGCACACCATGCAAGCGAATAATTTCACGAAAGAACAACATCAGCAAAATTAACAACATCATTGCTTTTATGACATGGTATAAAGTGTGCCATTTTCGAGAACCTATCCACGCCAAGAAATATGCTATCCCTCCCCTTCTTTGTTTGAGGTAAACCTAAAACAAAGTCCATAGATATATCCTCGCAAGGAACACTAGGTACAGGCAAAGGCATATATAAACCATGAGGATTGAGTCGTGACTTAGCTTTTTGACATGTAGTGCAGCGAGCAACAAAACGCTCAACATCCCGTCTCATCTTTGGCCAAAAGAAATGTGTAGCAAGTATATCCTCCGTCTTCTTGACGCCAAAGTGTCCTATTAATCCTCCTACATGCGCCTCCTGCAACAAAAAAAGGCGAATAGAGCTAGCTGGAATGCATAGCTTGTTAGCACGAAACACGAATCCATCGTTAAGAACAAACTTCTTCCAAGTTCTCCCTTCCTTACAATTCTGCAATACATCTTTAAATTCAGCATCATGCACATATTGATCTTTGATGGTCTCCAAACCAAATATTTTAAAGTCAAGTTGTGTAAGCATACTATAACGACGAGACAATGCATCAGCAATAACATTTTCTTTACCCTTCTTGTGTTTAATGACATAAGGGAAAGTCTCAATGAATTCAACCCATTTAGCATGTCTACTGTTCAGTTTTGCTTGACTTTTAATGTGTTTCAAAGATTCCTGATCAGAATGTATAACAAATTCCTTGGGCCATAAATAGTGTTGCCATGTTTCTAAGGTCCGAACAAGAGCATATAATTCTTTATCATAAGTAGAATAGTTCAGACTAGGCCAACTCAATTTTTCAGAAAAGTATGCAACAGGTTTGCCATCTTGTAATAACATACCTCCTAATCCAATTCCACTAGCATCACATTCAAGCTCAAAACTCTTATTAAAATCAGGAAGTTGGAGTAAAGGAACATGTGTCAACTTATCTTTCAATACCGTGAAGGCTTCTTCCTGTGTGGTACCCCAAACAAAAGGCACATCCTTCACTACAAGAAATATGTCAACTTGTGACCAGCACTATTGGTCACTGAATGGTCACTGTTTTCAATTTGTGACCTTTTTGTGACCAAAAACATAAGGTCAAAAGCTGGCGGTCGTAAACTGAATATAGCGACCTTTCTTCTGGAATGGTCATATACGTTTATGACAAAAATACGTCTACTGTGGTGTTTTGGTCACTAGCAACCTCCCCAGGCCACGTAGGCATCCAGCGTGGTAATCTGATGTGGCACAAGATTCAGCCCGGTCCAATTAGGTGTCTATATGGGCCGAGCCCATTAATTCAGCCCACTTATATTTTTTTCCCGATAATTTTTAATAGCTAGATGGGCCTAGCAAGCAATTCGGCCTTTTTATTTTCTGGGTCGTGGCCTTTTTGGCTCAACAATTACTTTTTTTAAGACGGATCCAACAGTCAAATGGGTCCTAATTGAGTGGGTCCCAATGGTCAGGGTCAGATTCTTCTGATTTCAATTTTCTAGTAAATAAAAACAAATATTTAAATCTGAACAGATTGAAAAGAGAAGTAATACTTCAAACAGATCAAACAACCAAATTTGGTACATTACAATCAAACATAGTTCACACCACGTTTATAATCGAACATACTTCACATCAGGTTTATAGCCACCAAGAACACAACTAAATTGAGTGTTTCAACTAAATATCTATAAAAGTATAACTAGCTCCAATGAGCTAGAACTAAATGCTTCTTCACTTCTTCATCCTAGAGCTTGCGACGAAACATGAACGAACGCCAACATCTACATGTTATAGAACAAAAAAATGGTTAGGGACAAAATAAAAGCAATCAATGAAACAAAACAGGACTGCACCATATCACAGGAAGTTCCATATGAGCTAGAATATGGCCAACTGCATTATGCACTGCTCATACATGGATATATGCCTACTAATATTAACATACTGATCTAATACAGAGCATAGGCATCATGCATACCCTAAGCATATACAAACAGATGGTATTCAAGATGATGTGCTGCATATGCAAAATAAATCAAGAAACTACAACAGGGAACAGGAAACAGAGCCTCAAAGTGTTCACTTGTCATGTTTTGTCCGCCATTTTGAGATCGACACGCACCAAGCAAACAAACATGATTGCTTTATTCCTTTTGGATTAAAACAGGAATATGGTGTTCCACCTTATACTACAACATCATCAGGATTAAAACAACAAATTTATAGTCAGAGTGCTAGATGAGACAAATATCAATTGAAACCAACTAGAATAGGTGAGCCAGGAATAAGTAGCAACAGGAAAATAATGGTACATTCACAACTTAAGTTCAGGAAAATATCACCACATGTATCAGTATACATGCAGCAATAGTATCATTGAGTACAGCAAAACAACAGCTTGACCCATATAAGTCACAACTCTAAAGAAAGAAAGAAAGAAAGAACGAACAAGTTTAGCTAGCTATGTATTCCTAGTTGAGAGCTAAGCAATTTGTTTGTTTATGCTGTAACTGACGGACCTGGTACAAGAAACAAGCAAAGTGAAACAGTATTGCCCAATTCGATGGCAATACAAGCTAAGCAACTTAGCTAGTAGGTGACCATCCAATCCATGATGCAGCAGCAGGTGCAAATATGATATGATGTGAAGAAGAAGCTAGCTGGAGAGGTTGGGGATGAAACCAAAATTACAAACCATTGTCGGACCTCGCATCACCACTGTTTTATCATTTTATAAGCAACCGGAAACTATGCAGAGAGCAGACTGGACAGTAAAAGAATTATCAAGCAGAGCAAAACAGCAGCGTGGCCATCAACTCATAGCCCTGAAGAAAGAAAGAACCAATAGGGTTAGCTACTTATTTATTCAGAATTGAGAGTTGAGCAATCATCAGAAAACTAAAGATACTGCTTAGCTAACTAAATAACACATCATTCAGTCCCAAGGTATAATTCTGACTATAATATAAGCAAACAACTAAAGACACTACGTACTTAGAACTCAATTAAAAGTGAGAATGGTTTATGAAAACAATCTGATTTTATTTGTTTACATTAGTAAAAACAAGTCTATCAGGTAAGATCAAGAACACTAATACTAACACAGACATATCTTCCTTTATGTGAACAAGTGTGCTTCCTTCATTAATTAGTAGTAATTGTTCATTGCTAATACAAGCACACGCCCTGGCCTATCGAAGTCCGAATCTAGTTAAATCGCACCATGGACGTGTCATATCACCAAGGCAAGTACTAGTAAATCTTTGCACCATTTTCAGATAGATAAAAATGTAGTTGTACTCATCCTAACTAGCATTGTGTAGGAGCACTAGAAGAAAGGTGGTTTTCAGTATACTACATGGTGTGTCAAAAAAATTCAAAATTTCTATTCTGTTATTTCCAAGTACCAAACGCAAGCTACAGAACGAATCACATAAATGCTATAGTGATTCTATCCAGATTCTGAAACCATGTGGAAGTATAAATGGCTTCAATAGCCATTATTTAAACTGATCAGAATTGCAAAATGCCACCATCAGATTAGAACTCACGTAAACCTACAGACCAGGAAAATGCATCACAAGTTGTATGCTCACCTTGTCACTTAAACCTACAGACCAGATCAGCACGGCAGCGGTTGCTCATCCGCCATGCCTTTGAAGACGAGGAACCTGAGCAACTCGAACTTGAAGTATATGAAGCTCCCCTTGCTGTGCGTGAAGTAGCAGCCGAAGCTGCAGCCCACCACGCACTGCCACCCCGGGCCATGGATCATGTCGGACTCCTGCAGTGCAGCCGTCCAAATCAGATCCAATCATTCGGCAGCACTTGCGCAGCTAACTGCTGATTTATGTTCAAGTACATCGTTCTTTCTCTTGCAAGACTGTCTCTAGCTTATTACTTGCAGATTCAGAGGCTGTAGATTTGGGGGCGGTATTGGCAAGTTTCTACCTTCTTGATGTGCGCCGTGATGCTCCAGCAGTCGAGGACGTTGAAGCGGTCGAGCGCCCTGGACGCCGCCGACATGGCCTGCAGCTGCATCTTGGCCGGCATGTCGGTGTCCTCCAACGTCGCCTTCCCTTCCAGCATCCCGCTCGCTCGAGTGGCCGAACAGCCGCGCGCATGGACCGGAGGTTGGGGGAACAGCCGCTACAAGCACAGAGAGTGGGAGAGGGGGGATAGAGGCGAACCACCACCGTACCAAATCAAGAAAAAAAAACTGAAATCTGAGAGGGGAGATGGGTCGGACCTTGAGGAGCAGAGGGAGATTTGGGAGACCGTGATGGATTTGGGAGGGGGAGACCATCCTGGTCGCCATGGGATGGCTCATCGGAGAGGAGATCGCTGCTGCCGGCACGCATCCTTGCAGGTTGATGAAGAACCGGTCGTCCTCGAGCAGATCAAGGCCATCCCGGAGATGGATCGGCGCTTGAGGGCTCGGGATTCACCGGAGCAGCGCGGGATCGAGTTGGAGGCGACCGAAACCCTAGCCACCACGGGCTAGGGATTTGGGCTCCCCCTGCCATGGCCATGGTCGCGGGGTAGGAGTTGGGCTTGAGCTGGGTTGGATCTGGAGGCCGCCGGCGGGGCTGGTTGAGAGGAGGTCGCCGTCGGCAGGTGGGATCGGGGGAGAGGATTGGATCGAATCGTGGGAGGTGTGGCGTCACGACAGAGATGACTTGGAAGGGGAGAGGAGGAGAAGGGAGTGAGGAAAGAAAGGAGGCGGGGGGTGGATGGAAAATGACCTAGGGTTTTGGAGTTAGTGTGGAAGGGTTGAGGACGGCCGTTGGATCCGCGAGCATCCGACGGCGTATGATGCACGATCCGCGTGAGAGGTCCACGGACCAATCAGAATGCAGAATGTTGTTGTGACCATCTAAATAGGTCATAGTTGCCTAAAAATAATGCATTAAAATCATGTCAGCTATTTTATGACTTGAGAAATTCAAAAATAAAATGGAAAACCTTCTCATTGTGTCACCAAAACGTGAACAAGTTTTCATAAAAAAATAACAAACATGAAAAAAGATAAATATACTTAAAAAGGTGTAGTGAGACATGAGTTTTTTTTGGCAAAAAAGACATTTTCCATTTTTCGAATCCCTGAAATTAGTTTTTTGTGAAGGACCTATAATAAATTTGTTGACAAATTGGATCAAATCAATTTTTTAAAATATTAGGCCATATTTAATGCACAATTGATCAAATGGTTGGGTGTAAAAAGTCTTGATCCACCTCCCGTGAAAAAGACAAATTTCCGCTGATTCAGATGGAAGCGGGTCAAATTTGAACTATAGCTACCTTGTAGTTTGATCTTTATTTTTTCCAAAAATCATTTCTCGGTACATAAGTATCTATTTAATCAGAGAAACACCAAAAAAATTCCAAGATTCAACCACTATCTAGGAACGATCATTCCCGCCGTTTTGACTACATTTTGAAACGGGCATAAAAAATTCAAAAAAAACAAAAAATTGGGAAACCTTCGCATTGTGTCATTATATGTGGCCAAGTTCCCAGGAAAAATAATAAAATTGTAATACGGCAATTATTTTAAAAAAGTGTTCTCAGAAACAAGCTGTCATGTGTGGAGATCAATGGCTTTCAAGCCAAATGATTAATCTTATGGCCACATTCATGGCATAGTTTGTTCAAATGATCTCATATTGTGCACAAGGGTGCATATTGGAATGGCAAACAATGTTGCCTAAGGAAGTTTTCATTTTCTTTGGACGAAAAAACCATTTTCCATTTTTCGAGTGCCCAAAAGGAGGTTTTTTTGTGAAGGACCTCCAAATAATTGTTGCAAAATTGGACCAAATCATTTTTCTAAAATACTAGGCCATATTTAATGCACAATTAACCAAATGATTGGGTGTAAAAAGTTTTGATCCACCTCTCGTGAAAAAGACAAATTTCCACCGATTCAGGTGGAAGCGGGTCAAATTTGAACTGTAGCTACCTTGTAGTTTGCTCTTTATTTTTTCCAAAAATCATTTCTAGGTACATAAGTATCTATTTAATTAGAGAAACACCAAAAAAATTCCAAGATTCAACCACTAGCTAGGAACGATCATTCCCGCCGTTTTGATCGCATTTTGAAACGGACATAAAAAATTAAAAAAACAAAAAATTGGGAAATCTTCGCATTGTGTCATTATATGTGGCCAAGTTCCCAGGAAAAATAATAAACTTTTAATACGACAATTATTTTAAAAAAGTGTTCTCAGAAACGAGCTATCACGTGTGGAGATCAGTGGCTTTCAAGCCAAATGATCAATCTTATGACCACATTCATGGCATAGTTTGTTAAAATGATCTCATATTGTGCACAAGGGTGCATATTGGAATGGCAAACAATGTTGCCTAAGGAAGTTTTCATTTTCTTTGGACGAAAAAACCATTTTCCATTTTTCGAGTGCCCAAAAGGAGGTTTTTTTGTGAAGGACCTCCAAAATAATTGTTGAAAAATTGGACAAAATCATTTTTCTAAAATACTAGGCCATATTTAATGCACAATTGACAAAATGGTTGGGTGTAAAAAGTTTTGATCCACCTCTCATGAAAAAGACAAATTTTCACCGATTCAGATGGAAGCGGGTCAAATTTGAACTACAACTGCCTCATAGTTTGCTATTTATTTTTTCCAAAAATCATTTCTAGTTACATAAGTACCTATTAAATCATAAATACATGGTTTGGTGGTGATACGTCGAGGTTTGGACGGTGGCCGAGGGCTCCAACTCTAGAGCGCGTAAACTCGCATGCTCGCCGTGTGGTCACCGCATGACCGTGGCGTTGCTATGTGTTCTGGGCGGCCTAGGCATGTCTAGTGGGTTGGGCACTCCCCAGGTAGGTGCTAGGAAGAAAATTACAACATAAGATTCTCACGAGGAGACCGATCGATGCTTAAACATGAATTAGCAGCCAAGTGTTTGATTAGCGGTACAGGAAATTTACATGGCTAATGGGCGTGTGTTTTGGCTGAGGATGATCAGTTACTAAGAAGACCGTCTTCACAAATTTTCAGCTCAAAAGGAGGAGCCTAGGTGGTACTTGCTTTGCAAAGTACCACACTGGACAAAAATATGAATGTTGAAGCTGGGCTCAAAATAATGAATGGATTGAGCTGAAATTTGGTGGAGGATGGTTATTTGGGCATAGGAAAGCATTTGTCGAAAATTGATACCATTTGGACATGCCAAAGTAGTACTTCTTTCACAATGCTCTTCTATGGACAAAAACTTGGGAAAACTATTGAGAGAGATTGGATGAATGAAATGAGCTAAAAATTGGTGTAGGTAAGTTACATAGGTATGGTCATGCGCTGGTAAATTTTCAGATCATTTGGGTAAGCCTAGCTAGTACTTACTTCACAAAGCTTCTCTCGAGGTAGAAACTTTGGAAATTTCCTGAGAAAGATTTACTAGGAAAATTGAGCTGAATATTATCATGTGGCAATGATTTGGGTATGGAAGAGTGCCCGAAAAGTTTGAGGGTAATAGGAGGGGTCTATATAACACTTTCTTTGCAACGTGCCAATTTGGCCATAAAATATAAATTGAACCTGGGCTCACATAGATGATTTGACTGAGCTGCAATTTGGAGGAGGGTGATAATTTGGGCATATGAAGGAACTGTATAAATTTCATGTCATTTCAAGATATAAAAAAGGTACTTCCTTCACAATGCTTCTAGGTGGACAAAAACTTTGGAAATTTGCCGAGGAAGATTTGCTAGGAAAATGGAGCTGAATTTTGTCATGCGGTAATGATTTGGATAGGAAAGAGTGCCCAAAAATTCTGAGGGCAATCAAGAATATATAAATAGCACTTCCTTCATTAAGTGTTGTTGTGAACAGAATAGGAAAATGAATATTGTTGAATTAGTTTTGAACTAGGCAAGGAAGGATTTTTACATATTTGATGAATATATGACCCAAAGAATTTATGAGATTTTTTTGGGAATTTTGGGAATGACAGAAATATAGGTTGCTTCACAACCTAGGGAAAAAACTGCCACATGGACATGACACATAGGCAAAACTGATGAGGTGGCGCCTAGTCATAGCAACCCACCACAATTTACAAGGTTATGACCATCTATATTGGTCATGGTCAGCTAGAAATAAGGTAGCAGACCAGTTTTATCTACTTTATGACCATTTCGTGTAAGGAAATTACGACCTTTCTGACCAAAATGGTCGTTATAGTTTAGGGTTTGGAGCCCCCCAAACAGCTTTTGACCAATTGGTCTGAAATGGTCATAGATCTATGACCAATTCTTTCAGGGTCACTGACAGAAGGTCACTAGTTGACATATTTCTTGTAGTGCTTCTTTGTAAGCTCGTTGAGAGGTGCAACAATGGTGCTGAAATCTCTCACAAAACGCCTATAGAAACTAGTGAGGCCAAGGAAACTCCTCACTTGTGTGACCGTTTTGGGCTGCGGCCAACTCTCAATACCTTCAATCTTGGCTTTATCAACATCAACTCCCTGTGGAGTAACAACAGAGCCAAGAAAAGATACTCGGCCGATGCAAAAGGTGCACTTTTCAAGGTTACCAAACAAACACTTCGATTGCAGAAAATATACTTGGTCGTTCTTCGATTGCTTGCAGGAATAGACCTTCGTGGTCAGGCTGACCGTGCTTCCGGCATCGTCAGTAACCTCAGGAGATTGGTTTAGCGATTGCTAAGGCGCAACGTCGTGCACGTTTGTAGTCGGATCGTCAAAGTCGTCTCCACCAAATCAATAGTTATCATCTCATCGAAAGATCGGGACCAATCGAAGAACCAAGAATATGATAAAGCAATCTGAATATTGCAAATATATATGAGGTATTGATAATGGTGGGGATCCGTAAGCGGTCTTGGTCTGGTCGTTGGACACAAACGAAGTACACGAAGTTGCAATGGCTAACTTTTAACTAAACAAATCCCAAGGAAAAAGCTACTAGATGGATCTACTTATATAGGAGCAAGGGGTGGCGGCCAAGGAGGTGGGAGGACGTCCCAAGGCAGCCTAAAACTAACCCTAGGTCGTACAAGGCTCATGGGCCCAAGTGGAGGTGATGCAACACCTTTGGGCTTGTAGTTTGACTCGGATTATGCTGCAATGTCATATTGTTTCGTCTGTAACTCAATGCTCCGGACGAATTTGAAGGTGAATCAAATTGGGTTGGAAAGAGCACGAAATCTAGTTTCCAACAAAAAAAGAATCACCCAATTCGGAGTCCGTATGAAAAAGTTGTTGGCGTTTTGAGTTAGGTATGTCTGTGCAGTCCGAATCTGAATCCAGAACGTGAAAGACTTGGACTCTATCTTCTCTTGGCCCAAAAGTGACGTGAGAGGACTTTTTGAACACAACATAAACTTCTCCTTTTCCCTTATCTTCATATGTGGATTGTACAAATGTCCCATACACCTGCAATTAGACAAAACACAAAAGTGTGTGAAGTATTTTTGTTCTGGATAATATAAATAGATTATTGAATAGTTTGCATTAGAAATCACCTGACAAATATGCATGTATGCAATATTTTTGGTCGTATACAAGGTAGTCATGTTCTCATCATAAAAACAACACGTAAATGTTGCAAATGTTCCTCCAAAGATTTACTATAAATCAGTATATCATCAAAATAGACTATCACAAATCGTCCAATGAAAGCACGTAAAACTTCGTTCATTAAGCTCATGAAAGTACTAGGTGCATTAGTTAACCCAAAAGGCATGAATAACCACTCATATAAACCAAACCAAGTTTTAAATGCAGTTTTCCATTCATCTCCCAATTTCATACGAATTTGATGGTATGCACTATGCAAATCAACTTTGGAGAATATTTAGAGCCACTCAATTCATCAAGCATATCATCTAGCCTAGGAATAGGATGATGATAACGAATAGTAATATTATTAATACCTCTACAATCAACACACATACACGACGTACCATCCTTTTTAGGCACTAGTATAATCGGAACAGCATAAGGAATAAGAGATTCACGTATATAACCTTTGTCGAGCAGCTCCTGTACTTGATGCATAATCTCCTTCGTCTCCTCTGGATTGGTACGGTATGGTGCACGGTTGGGTTGCGATGCACCGGGAATTAAGTCAATTTGTTGGTCAATCCCTCGAATAGGTGGTAATCCCGGTGGCACGTCTTGTGGAAACACGTCAGCGAACTCCTGCAAAATGTGAGTGACAGCAGGGGGCAAAGAGGAAGGCACGTCCTCGAATGAAAATAATGCATCTTTGCACACAAAAGCATAGCAAACAGATTTGATGAAATCTAGCTCATCAATATCAGATTTTGTGGCAAGTAAACATGCACTTTTCAATTTAATTTCAGAAGCAACAATAGATGGTTTAGCATAACAACAGATTTGCTGAAATCCTCCTGTTTTGCTTTATTAGCTCTATTAATATCATCTTTCAAAATGGAATCGGGAGTCATAGGAAGCAAAGTTATATGGCTATCCTTATGAACAAGAATATACTGATTATTTCTACCATGGTGTATAGAATTTTTATCAAATTGCCATGGTCTACCAAGTAATAAGGAACATGCTTGCATGGGTACCACATCACAGTCAACATAATCAGCATATGTAGTGATACTAAAATGCACATGAACAATATGTGTTACCTTAACCTTGCCGCTGTTGTTGAACCATTGGATGTAGTAAGGATGTGGATGTGGTCTTGTGGTGAGAGATAGCTTCTCCACCATATCCATGCTAGCCAAGTTGTTGCAGCTCCCTCCATCTATGATGATGCGAACAGAACGTTCCTTCACAACCCCCTTTGTATGGAACAAATTATACCTCTGATTTTGCTTAGCTTGTGTAACCTGCACACTCAAAACACGTTGAGCAACTAAACATTCATACTTGTCAGCATCTTCAACAGCCATGTATTGCGTCTCATGATCAGAATCATCTCCAGCGTGTTCTTCATGTGTAATAAGAGCCAAAGTCTCCTCATCATAGTCACTAGCGGACTCATACCGACCATCCTCAGTAGCAATAATCACACGCTGAGATTTGCATTCTCTTGCAAAATGTCCTCTTCCCTTACAACGACGACAAATAATATCACTTGTGTGCCCTGTTGATGCCATGGAAGAAGAAGAGCTCTGCGCAGGCCCGACAGGTGTGCTCTTGGCAGATAGTGGTGGTTGTGCCTGCTTTCTTGTATCACGGCCGGAGGTGGCACCTGATAGAGGTGTTGGTGAAGTGGAAGTAGAGGATGCACGTGGTATCCATGATGAAGATCGACCTGCAGAAAAGTTAGTTCGCGCCAATGCCTGTCGATCCTGCACTTCACGTTCAGCTTTACAAGCAAGATGGAATAAACGAGTGATATTATTATACTCCTTATACTCTAGAATGGTCTGAATCTCTCTATTTCATCCACCCATAAAACGTGCAAGCATAGCTTCATTCTCCTCAACAATACCACATCTAATCATGTCAGTTTGTAATTCCTGATAATATTGTTCTACAGAATTTTTTCCTTGTCTTAAACGCTTGCCAATTTTATCTCTCATCTTTTTAATATGGTGGAACCCAACGAGTACGCATAGCAGTTTTCAAAGCAGCCCAAGTAGCTGGAAAAGGATATAATCTACAATGTTCAGACCACCAAACACATGCAAAGCTAGTGAAAGCACAAACAACAACAGAAACACGTCTCTCCTCAGGATATTGTAAACATGTAAATCATTGTTCAGTTTCTAACTCCCAAGTAAGATATATATCAGGAACATATCTACCCTCAAATGGTGGAATATTCAATTTCAGTTTAGGGAGATGGTCATGATCTCGTACCTGAAGGGGGAGCCCTACTATTGCCATTATTTGCATGTGGACGACCTGGTTTGTGGTGCTGGTGGTTGCACGTAGTTCTGATTTTGATCAACCTCATCCTCGTAATCTCCCACATAATCATCCTCCTCCACATCAGCAGCAGGAGCCACAGAAGATCAACGGCAA
>NC_053025.1:400239457-400249625 GCF_003073215.2 Triticum urartu | reverse complement strand
GGCACTCGTGACCGCCCCCTGGTCGCGGGTAACGTGCGCTGTATCAAGCAACAACCAGGAGAGACCCTGTAGAAGTACATCCAGTGCTTCAACAGCTCATGAATTAAGACCCCAAAGGTAACCGACGAGGCCATCATCTCAGCGTTCTCCGATGGCGCCCGCGACGTCAAGATGAAGGAGGAGCTCGCCATCCATGATGAGCTATGCATGACCTTGGAGCTGTTCAACATCGTGACCAAGTGTGCAAGAGCTGAGGAGGGGCGCCTCTCCCTCCTCGAGCTCCCTGCTGCGGACCCGGAGGAGAAGAAGACCAAGGCCAAGGACGTGAAGCACAAGGGAGCAGCCTTGCTCGTGGCGGAGCCAGACACCAAACGCGGCAGAGACCAGCCTGAGTCATCCAAGGGCAGCCGACCGTTCTGCGCCTTCCATAACCTGCATACCCACAACACCAGCGACTGTCAAGAGCTCAGAGCCATTCGAGAAGGATGCTTCGGTCGACGCCCTGAGCGCAACGACTGGGGCTACCGCCAAGGAGGAGGACGTGGTGGTGGATGCTGGGACGACCGTGGCCCACGCCAGGAGTGGCACGACCGGCCTTGTGAGGACCGCTGGCAGGACCAGCCTCGCGAGGGCGCCTGGAGGGACCAGCCTCGTGAGGCTCGTCCTCAAGGCAACACTGGCCTTCCTCCATTACCGCCACCACCCAGAAGGAATGACGACCATCATCAAGACGAGGGGGCTGGGGGTTTCCAGGAGCCACGTGCCATCGCCATCTTGGGTAGTGCTCAAGCCCCAGCCTCGCAGCGTATCTTCAAACAATTTTCCCGTGAAGTGAATGCAGTTCTCCCCAAGCTCGAGGCCACGCGTCCACTCAGATGGTCCAGGTGCCCCATCATGTTCAGTTCGGCAGATCAGCTCAAGTGCGCGGCTACTGCACACATCCTCCCAATGCTTTGTTCACCAGTCATCAGCAACGTGCAAGTTACCAAGACGCTCATCGACGGTGGCGCAGGGCTCAATGTCCTGTCTGTCGACACGTTCGACAACCTCCAAGTGCCATATGACCAACTTCAGCCTAACAAGTCTTTCTCAGGAGTGACCGACGGCTCTACTACCCCGATCGGGCAGGTCCGCCTCCCTGTTACCTTCGGAGAACGCAACAACTACTGCACCGAACTCATCAACTTCGACGTCGCCTACATCCACCTGTCGTACAACGCCATCCTTGGGTATCCAGCCCTGGCCAAGTTCATGGCGGTGACCCATCACGGTTACAATGTCCTGAAGATGCCGGGAAGCGACGGAATCATCATAGTCCCGTGCGAAGAAAGAGACGCGGTGTGCTCCCTCGAGCGTGCCTTCCAAGCTACAACAATCAATGACCCCGACAGTCAGGGCGAGTGCCCTCCTGAGGCCACCCCCAAGAAGAAGAAGCAGCTGCGCCAAGCACGACCTTAAGCAAGCGGCGCCTCATCAGGATCGATGCCCGCGCCTGGGGCGCCTCCCTCCATCGCATAGGAAAGTGCGCCCAGCGCCCCTCTCGTGCAGGGCTCGGGGGCTCTCTTCTGGAGGGCCTCAGACTTTGCCAACATCATGAGGGAGGTGCTTGGGCACCACTTGGAGGTGTGCTTCGCGACACGTTTCCCTCAAGAGAACATAGGTCAAGGAATGCCCACCGCTCAGGAGTTCATTGTCACATCCCTAGTCTGGTATGCTCTAGACTAGCTAATGGTGTTTGCATGATGTTTAAATTCTCAAATGAACTTGAAATGGGGATGACAAACCCTAGCACCAAATGGAATGCAATTAGGATCAAAATAAAAATATTTTCAATGAATCCAAAATGCCCTTAAAAATGTTCATTATTTATGGAAAGAGGTTGAAACCTTTACCACAGGTCATGCACATTATTCCAAGGCATTTATGGTCTTTGAATTAAATCATATTGTATTTGAAGTGGAGCTATAAATTCCTATAAAATATTTGGTAGCTCCAAATATTCTGAAACTTGGTGAGGGCCTCTGGTTTAAATCAGATAGTGGCCACAAAAGTTTTCAGGATTTTATAAAGTGATTTAGTATTTTTACTAAATCAGAAACAAGTTACAGAAAATAGAAAAGAGAAATAAAAGACAGAAAGCATAGAGAGAGAGAGAAACCCACCTGGACCTTACCTAGCGGCCCGGCCCACCTGACCAGCCCCTCCAGTCGTCTTCCTCCTTGCCAAGAGGATGAGCGCGCGTGCCCGGCGCGTGGTCGCCGCATGCCGGTCACCTCCTGCTTGCCTAGCTGCCCCTCGACGCCCTAGAGGCTCTGGACGTTGCCACGCAGCCCCCTGGTCGTATCCCTTGCTCCACTCATCCTTCCCCTCCCCTGGATCCCTCTCTCTCTCACCACCGAGCGGGGCTGGTCGCCACCGACGCCGTTCACTATAACCACCGTGCCCCTCTGACCATCTCATCTTGCCCAGAGCTCCACCTCGCCGCCTGCTACGTCCTCAACGAGCCAAGTGACCCGGGAATCTCTGCATCGACGCCACCTCCATCTTCTTCATCGTCGGCCACTGAAGCTCGCCGGCATGGATTCACGAGCTCCAGACCCTCCCAGGCCTCGCTGTCGACTCTGCTAGATTCGCCGTGAGCCCCTGCCATTTTCCCCTCTCTCCCCGTGCTCGTCCGCGTCCTTTAACCACCATATCCATCGGAGCCGATTGCTCCTCGCCGCCGGCCATGTCACTATCAGGGCTACGGTCGTGCAAGCACGCGTCCGAGCTTACCACTAAGCTCACTGCACCCCCGTGAGTCCAACACGCCCACCCGCGGCTCCTGCCATGCCCTGCACCGTCGATTAGTCCGACGTCCGAATGGCGGCCACCGCACTTGCCACCACCACCGTCGTTCTGGGTCTTCTCCGGTGAAGCGGAGAGCACCACTCGATGCGCGCGAGCTCCAGCTACTCATAGATGGGCTCCACCGTTGTTTTGGTCACCGGAGGGAGATTTCCGAGCCTCGCCGCCGTGTCTGGCCTCGCCGGCGTCGAGTCGCCGGCAGGTTTGACCCGAGTTGACTAGGGTTTGACCCCCTCGGTCATTAACATGTGGGCCCAGCCCTACTAACTTTGGGTTATGTTTATAACTAAACTTAAGTAACCTACTGACTCACTGACTAGTGGCCCCAGGCCGTCAGGTTTGACCTGGCACGCTCAGTTGACCTGCTGACGTCACAGTGAGGCAACGCTGACAAAACATTTTCTGGATTTAAAATAATTCAGAAAATTCCAGAAAATAGTTAAAACTTCAAAAAATCATAGAAATTAATCTATAACTCCAAATGAAATAATTTATATATGAAAAATGATCAGAAAAATCCAATCTATCCATCTGTATGGTTTCATGCATGTTAGACAACTTAATACCTTGCTGTTTAGATAACTGATAATGCACTTATATGAGATTTTTGAGTTTGCATTTGAATCTTTGATTCAAATGAACTCAAAACCCTGTTTATAGCTGCATTAGCCAAAACACACTCATTGCCATGTACATTATGCATCATATTGTTGCATTGCATTGATGGTGTTTCCTCTCTGTTGCCGGTGTTGTTCCCCCTCGGTAGACGTTGTTTCGACGTTGTGATCATTGACACTGATGAAGACTCAATGCTATCTTCAGAAGTGCCAGGCAAGCAAAACCCCCTTGTTCATTCCGATACAATCCCACTCTCTCGCTCCTGCTCTCTTTTACTGCATTAGGACAACAACGATTCAACTGTTACATGCTGCGGTAGTTGAACCCCTTTTCCTCTGCATGACCTGTCATTGCCACAGTAAATAGATGAAACCCACTAGCATGAGTAGGAGTTGTTTGAGCCCTGATGTGCCTACTCATTCATGCTTGTTTGTCATGCCTGCTATTGCTTAGAGTTGTGTTCAGGTCTGATTCATCGGGATGAATTGGAACAGTGATGAACATGTCCTACTGTGTGTGAGCTAAGTGTGTGAACACGATTTGGTAAAGGTAGCGGTGAGAGGCCATGTAGGAGTACATGGTGGGTTGTCTCATTGCAGTAACCTAGTTGAGATCTGGTGTGTGAACATGTGGTAAAGGTAGCGGTGAGAGGCCATGTAGGAGTACATGGTGGGTTGTCTCATTGAAACCATTCTTCAGGAACTGAGTTCTGTGTTTGTGATCCATGAACACCTACTACCACGCATTGGGCCCGAAACCAATGGACCCTCTCGACTTATTAACTGCCCTTGTCCTCTGTCCAGGAGTTGCAACTAGTTTCTGGTGTTTGTAGGATATGTGTTGGCGGCCGTGCGTAGCGCTGACCCTAGGGGTGGGCTATGATGCGGTAGATACACCGTGGCACGGTGTACCGGGCGCCCGTTTGGTGTCTCGGGAACCCTGCACACATCGTTTGGGGCTGTGAGCGAAACTCCGGCCGGATCTCCTCGCGGATGGAACCCGAATAGGCGATAAACCTGGACTAGAGACTTGTGTGGTTAGTCAGGTCGTGGCCGACTCCCTCGCTAGGCTTCCGCTTGAAGGTTGCCGAGATACACGACGTGTACATGGTGGTAAGTGGCGAGAGCGTGTGTGAAGAAGTACACCCCTGCAGGGTTATAAATGATCTATTCGAATAGCCGTGTCCGCGGTAAAGGACTTCTGGGTTGCCTATAACAGTTCATAGACAAGTGAAAGTGGATACTCTAAAACTCGCAAGATAAGTGAGTGCTATGGATGGCCTTCTCGTAGGGAGACGGGAGCGGATCCATAGTGGTGTATTGAATGGTGAATATGTGGACTCGTGTGCGCCACCTCAAAAGAGTTGCTTGCAGTCGTAGTTCAGGTTAGCCACTGAGTCAAAGCTGGCTTGCTGCAGTTAAACTCCACCCCCCTTTATTGATACGATGCATATGTAGATAGTTCTGATGTAAGTCTTGCTGGGTACATTTGTACTCACGTTTGCTTATTTATGTTTTGCAGAGAGACGTCAGTCTCGCTAGTAGTTCCGTGTGGACTTCGACGTTTAGCTTGATACCTCAGCTACGATCTTGTGCCCTCGGCAGGATCTGGTAGATAGTCAGGCTTCTTAGCCTTTTTCATTTGTAGATGTCTGTACTCAGACATGTTAAGCTTCCGCATGTGCTTTGATTTGTATGCTATGATTGTTGGGTCATGAGACCCATGTTTGTAATATCTCGCTCCTCGGAGCCTAATGAATAAATACTTGAGTCGTAGAGTTATGTTGTGATGCCATGTTGTATTTACACATATCGAGCATATTGTGTGTATGATTGAAATGCTTGGTATGTGTGGGATCCGACAATCTAGTTGTTTATCCTTGGCAGCCTCTCTTATGGGGAAATGTAGTCTAGTGCTTCCATGAGCCATAGTAGTCCGCTACAGCCCGGTTCACCGGAGTCCTGCTAGCCCAGCACTACTGCTCAGGACACTTGACTGGCCGGCATGTGTTTCACTTTGTTCCTGTGTCTGTCCCTTCGGGGAAATGTCACGCGGTGACATCCGGAGTCCTGCCTAGCCTGCTACAGCCCGGGTTACCGAGTCCTGTTAGCCCAGTGCTATAGCCCGGATTCACACGCTGCTGACCGACATGCTCGAAGTTGATTCATGTATGCCTGTCCCCATGGGTTAGTGCCGCTTTGGGTTCACGACTAGCCATGTCGGCCCGGGTTCTCTGTCATATGGATGCTAGCGACACTATCATATACGTGAGCCAAAAGGCGCAAACGGTCCCGGGCCATGGTAAGGCGACACCCGTGGGAATACCGTGCGTGAGGCCGCAAAGTGATATGAGGTGTTACCGGCTAGATCGATGTGACTTGGAATCGGGGTCCTGACACGAAGTCGTGTCTAGAAATGCTTTAGTTATATAAGGGAATTGATTGTGGATGGGAACGTAAGGCTCTTTTTACTCCTTATACCTCATGCCCTCTGATCTTAGACATCCTCTTCTTTTCTACGGGGTTAAGAACTAGGCTTCTCTTCTATCTCTCAGGATGACGAGTTACTATGATAGAGACTTATAGGATTGTTGAGTTTAAGCCTCAGTTCAGTTCCTAGTACTTCCTATGTTGACCGTTGATCCCGGAACTTTGATATTGTGATGTTGAGTGGTTATGCCACCATTTTTGCAGGATGTCTCAAATCTTTTCGAGCATTAACAGCCGTTATGCTGTCCGAGTCATCCCAGGTTTCTAAATTGTCTGATGCACATGCAAATCTTTCCTCCATGTTCCGTTGTATTTTGGGCCAAATTAAGCACACTAATCGGTGTGTTGAGGTACTCCGTTGCCTTGACGTGTATGTTGGAGTTAGTATTATGACCCTAGGTGTCCTCGAGAATTTAGCAATGCTTCGTATCCCCAGTGTGATGATTCTGGCCATCATTCTTGAAAGCATCCCGTGATGCCATTTAGTAGTAGATATTCTATTTCTGGGTTCTTAAGCCCAAGATTCACCCTACTTGCTTCATGTTGATAGTGTTGCTAGTTCCTTTAGGATATTAGTAACCTTGCGATAGTCCTCGAGGTTTGTGGTATTTCCTTCTTCCAAATACCATGAAGTGCTTGTGGCAGAAGTTCTTTTGAACCAAAAGATCACAACCAGAGTGCTCTTGATGAGTTCTCCGTTCTACATTGTGACTCTGCCAGTTCTACCTTTCTGCATGGGTTATCCAGAAGAAATATGTTGAACTCGTTCGGCATACTAATCTATGCATCCACCACTCAGAAAGTTAATACGTTCCTTTGAGTTGTCCCTCTCTTTAGTTGTATCATGATCTCCGTCTATCACTTGATAGTTAAGAGCATGTCTTGCATTCATGCTCATCGATACCTCTTATTCTTGTGGTCTATCAAGCCATTCTATTCTGGAATGACTAGGAGAAACAAACTCCAGTACCTCATCCATATTTAGGATTGGGTCAAAGCAGTTGTATTCCGCAGGTCAAAATGCCAATCCAGTTTTTGATTCTGTTCTACCCTGAAGTATTTCTCTCTTGATGTCAGGAATGTCATGAGAATTGCACCAACTCTTATGAATTCTTGATGCAGTGATACTTCTCTCCATCATCATTCGTTCCTCGGTTCCGTGTTGTTGCAACCGGAATACCGACAAGTGAACCGTGATGTGTGAAATCAATACTCCTAGCGACCCCGTTGCTTGGTGGTTAATGGATGGTAATCTCATTCTTGGTGTGTTGATTATGGAATCATCGTTCTAAGATTGATCGTGCTACCTAGTCCATTTTCCTGGTGCACTCTTTGATCAAGAGTTGGGATTATGTCTATCCTTGCTTATTTGATCATATAATCTTGCCTAAAGAGCAAGATTGATCTCGATCTTAGTAACATGTCAGTGGTTCGTAAATTTCCGAATATCTTCTCGGAAGTATTACCAGGTTGTCACCTGACTGCTATGTGGATTTCGTGATCAAGTTGGTTTTTTCATAAACCACTCTTTCTCTAAGAATCTGTGTTGGATACCCCTGAGCTAGTTGGTTAAGCCAAACAACAACTTGGAGAGTTGGAAGATAAAAGCTTGCCTAACTTAGTTCGTTCGAAAAGGATATCCATGTGTTTGTGTGTTAGTTGAAGAAAGATGATATCTTCATTGATTGGTCCCTCTGATCAGTTGTTGGACCTATTGTGTTATGAAAACTTTGATTTGAGTATGGGCTATCACCAAATCAAATCAATACCAACGATGTCGTAATGTTGTCTTACTTGTGGTTGATCCCTCGAGCATACATCATTACATCTTTTGGCCTGATCAATGCCATCATATTGTTCACATAACCATGTAACCCCATCTTATGGAAATCTTGATAAATTATTGTTGAGCCCATCGACAATGTCTTTATCTCCTCCATGATTCATGTTGAACATTAAGCTAGTTTTGGAAACTTTTGAAAGCATCTCTTCATGTTAGCTCATGAAGCATATGTTGGATGAAAGAAGTGACTTCCTCTGATTCACGTGCATTTGGTGCAAGTTGCCGCAGTGAGTTCGAGAAAGTTACTTTTGCTTCCTCTGGAATCATCCCAAGTCAGTCATGCACGTGTGAAGTATTCCATGGTCTGATAGACTGATCATCTTCATTCCATATGAATTCCATAGCACACTAAGCCACTGATTGACCTGTTCCAGGAAAAGGAGTTGTTGTGCTATCCTAGGTCATGCACAAGATTTCAATATCCTCAATAATGGTTCCCCACCAGAACTCAGTAGTGTTTTATTATAAGACTACTATGTGGTCATACTTGTCTGGGACAACATGTTCACATGTTGTAGCAGAACCAGCTCATGTTTTGGAGCTTGCTATTGCAGTTCATTCCCCGAGAATCTCGCAACGTCGTCTCGTCGATTAGTGTTGCAAACTTTCATTTTCCTTTCTAGACTCGATGAGTCTGGAATATCCTGACACCAACCAGATCTGAAGCTCAGGCAGATATGATGGTTGGAGCATTTTCCAAGAACTATAATATTGGTCTCTCGATAACCGGTAAAGTGGATGTCGTGGCCAACACATCCAGCCAGAAGACCTATTATTGTAGTATCTCGATTGAAGAAAGTTGGCCACCTCCCCATGAGGATTTCGTAGGATTTACCTCCGTAGTTAATCCTTACGGATTCTTGTGCTCCCGAAGTCCGACCTTTTACTTGATGTTCTACATATCAAACCATATCTATGAACGGGATACACTAGCACATCAAGGAGAACATTAGAAGCGGAGTGCTATATGTCTCTCGGTCGATCATCCAGATTTTGTTCCCTTGGCCTCGCTAAGGTGAAATCTGAGGAAGTTTTATCTTCCTTTGCATCTACATCATCCATCACGATTCATCATGGTGGTATGTTGTGTTGCCAGGATCCTTGACACAGATATTGGTAAAACCTTGATGAATATGGAGATGCTCAAGTTCTTGAGAGCACACGCAAGCACTAGGTTTTACCGTTGGCGTTAACTGGGATTTGCTTCTAGTTTCCTCGGTTATGTTATAACCTTTTCAAACAGTGGCCTCACTCTCGACTGTTGAGTTCTTCCCTAGTTACCAGAATCATTCCCAACATTTGCATTTTGTTCCCAGCTTGCACCTCAGTAGTTGTTGTTCAGGATCATCTTCAAAAGTGGACCTACCATGGGTCCCATCCATTTCCGATGATAAGCAAAATCATCCATTGCGTTGTCTTCAACAAGGGAGTCCACATCATCCTTTCTAGTCCAAGTATGTCATTCTTTTGAACTCCTTCAAATGATCGATTGTGATTGCCTTAGGCTGGTATAAAGAGTTTCAATGATCTCCGAATCATAAGTAATTCTTTTTGCCACTTAAGGGAATAATTCTACGAGTCACCTTCCCCGAGGTATCACGTTACGAAATCATGGCAAATATCTCCTTGCTACTTTGAAATTCATGCTCCATCTTATTCGAGTATGGAATTGTTGCCTACCTAGTGAACCTTCGCCATCCGTTTCACTCCATCCCTCTAGGTGTATGCTTCGTGTCTCAGCTCGAGAGATGTTACTATGTCTCATTCCATGAGTTGATCTTGTGATCATTAAGATGATCCTAAGTTGCTCGAACCTCAGGAAGGTCGATTCTTCTTAAATTCTCCCTTTCCACTCGTTGTCATGTTGGATGTAGTTCTCAAAGCAAGACGTCGAGATCAAGGTGATGCAATGAAGCAACATCCTCGAGAAAGACATCTGGATCGTGAAGATTTTGTTAGCTTGTGTCCCTCTGTCTTCTTACCTCACGACTTGAATCTTGGGACGAGATTCTTGTTTAGTAGGGGTGAGCTGTCACATCCCTAGCTTCCGGTGTTGCCTACTGTTTGCATCTTGCTTGCATCATGTTTAAAATTCTGAAATTTGAATTGAGGATTGTTGAAACCTCAGAAATCTGATTAAAAGAAGGGCAAGCACCCTTTAAATAGCATTCTGTGAATCCAAGATGCCCTAAAAATAGTTTTGTGAATTTTGGCAAGAGTTATATATCACACCAAAATTCTGGAACATTTTTAAGGAATTATTTGGTCTCTGAATTTAAATCAATAATCTATTTGAATTTGGGGATATATTCATAATATATAATGAATATATTTTCAAATGCTTTGAAATGTTTTATGTACTTTTGGAATA
>NC_053025.1:400224983-400238457 GCF_003073215.2 Triticum urartu | reverse complement strand
GTGTAGGTGTTCGCGAACGGCGCCCCGGGTCCTTTCTGCGACCGGTCTACTGCTCACCCGCGTCGGGACGGGATGTCCGGCTTCCGACGGGCCAACCGCCACCGCCATCTTCTTCTTGGGCGCCATGATGATGAAGAAGCGTCGAACTAACTGCCAAAGCCGATTCTCACAACTGTGCCCCCTACCTGGCGCACCAAAGATGTCGGTGGGAACGACACCTATGGGATCACAAGAATCCCTACTACGGTTGCGGGGCGCGGGGTCGTGAGAAGAGCGGATCAAATAGATAGCACACGGTTCGTTTATCCAGGTTCGGGCCGCGGGGATGCGTAAAACCCTACTCCTGCTTTGGTGGATTGTATATCTGTGTTCTTGAGCTAGCTATGGGGCGTGAGGAGCTCCAAAAAGCCGAATCCTCCTCCTGGTCGCCTCAGGCCTCCTTTTATAGGAAAGGGGTTGCCACAGTGGCACACAGGAGCTGGAAAGGGTACAGTGATGCGAGGTTATCCCTCGCATTACATGATAAGGCGCATTTAATGCGTCTTGCCCAGGTGTCCTTGCTTTATCAGGGACGGGGGAGAGCCCTGTCTTGTCCGTCGCCGCTCCCTCTCGTGTCGACACGCGCCCTGGCCAGCGGCGCCCGCGGTGCCATGTAGGCAGGAAGGCAGCTGAGGTGGCGCAGTGGTGGGTCTCCACGAAGATCCGCATGCCGCCACGCAGGTGCCTGCCCAGCTGGTTGGGTCGGCAGCTGCATGCGAACGGCGGTGGAGGTTTGACTGGCGTGGGCCTGATGGTGGCCCTACGGGTGTTCATGGCAAGGGCCTTGCCGGGGCCCCGGCAAGGGTCTTGCCGTGGCGCCCGCTGTCATCCCCGGCAAGGCTCTTGCCGGGGGCCTTGTGGTCCTCCTTGGCTGGGATCCCACCAAGGATCATCATCTTCTAAAGGGTGTATCTGATCTTGAATGTCTTCACAAAGATCTGCATGCCACCAGGGGGATGTCTCCCGAATCCTTGCCCCATGGGGGCAGTGGACTCAAGGGTGACTCACTCCATAGGTGTGGGGCGAGCTGCCACGGCAAGGGTCTTGCCGGGTTTGCTAAAACCGCCTCCCGGCAAGGATCTTGCCAAGGGGTCTGATTCGTCCCCTTCGCTCTTTGTGGTCTTAGTCTTGGCGTCGTTCTGCTTCTCCTGAGCTTCCGCCTTACCTTGGCTCACCTCCCTTGCCTTGCTCAGTGTGGTGGTGCCTGTGGCTCAAACTGCCCGTGCACAGTTATAGGGGTACAAAAAGTGTACCCCTCTTTTTGTACACTGACATACTAGTACATACCCTCATCCCTGAGGCTGAACTACTCCCTCCTCATCTTGGTGGCCGCCGGAACAATGAAGATGGCCTCCGGTGATGATTTCCCCCTCTGTCAAGGTGCCGGAACGGGGTACCGATTGGTTTTTATTGGCTACAGAGGCTTGCGGCAGTGGAACTTCTCATCTAGGGTTCTTTTCGGGGGTTTGGGTATTAATAGGAATTTTTGGCATATGTCTCACGTCAAGGGGGTGCCCGAGGGGCCCACAGGATCGGAGCTAGCGCCCTGGTGGGGTAGGGCGCGCCTAGAGAGCTTGTGGCCTCCTCGTCCACTTCTTGGCCTAGCTCCAGTGCTTCGAAGATTTCTTTTGGTCCATAAAAATCACCGTAAAATTTGAGCCCATTCTAAGAACTTTTATTGATGCACAAAAAATGACACCACGGTAGTTCTGCTGAAAACATCGCCAGTCTGGGTTAGTTCTAATCAAGTCATGCCAAAACCATATAAAATTGTTGTAAACATGGCATGAATACTTCATAAATTATAGATATGTTGGAGACGTACCATATGAAGACATATGGGTTGAGGGACTAATGTGTTTGTGAGTGTACACGTGGGTCATAGTCCCTGAAGATTTACTTTAACCCATGGAAGACAAGCCCTAAAAGTGTATTTCTTGAAGTGAAAATATTGGTGCGGCATTTGAAGAAATTGATGTGAAGACTTTGTTTTCATAGTTTCTTTCTTCTTATTTTGAGTCATAGGAAATGTCGTACTGTTAAAGAGGGTCTAGGTGAATCATAGTTCACATTTCCAAAGTGATGCTCAAATCTATACATACACAAGCCGCTTCGAGTGAAGCCTTTTGAAATCTATGGAATAGCTGACAAATTTTCTAGCGACAGTGACGAAGTTCATCTGGTCACTGGCAAATTTGGTCAGGGTGAGGAGTTAGGATTTCACTAGTGCGACCTGCCTATCGTGAGCAAATTGAGTGCCACGATGAAATTAAGAGCTAAAATTTCCGACCGTTGTTGTGCCGCGTGCAAATTGTCGAGTGGACCCTTATCCTAAATACAGTGATGTCCGAGAAGGGCATTTATGGCAATTCATGCTGGATTGCCCCCTATCTATAAATAGCCGCCCCCACAATTACTTCTTGGTTGGATGCTCTAGAGAGAACTTGACACTTGTCATTTCAGAGCAACCGATCCTCTAATGACTTTGTGAGAATCCTAAGTGCGGAAAAATCCAACCATAGCCAAAGTGATCGAGCATCACTAAAGAGATTGATCTGTGTGATCCGACGCATGTTACCTTTGAAGATTGTCATTATTCCAGACAGTTAGGCGTCATGTTCTAAGCACCCAAGAGTCATTGTGGTGTGTCAGTGAACAAGTCTGTTTAGGTTTTGGAAGTCTACCTTGAGGACTTTCCATGAGTGATTGGGCGAGGTCTAAGTGACCTTGGCTCAAGAGGAATACTATGATGACTAAGTATCCTCTAAGTTCGTCTCAACTGCCTCAACCAGACGTGTAGTAGATATAGCAACTGGAACTGGTCTACCAAATCGATGTGTCTTCACCGAGCCTACATAGTTTCAAATTCCTCGCTTTACCTTTATGTTATCTCATTCCTAAAGAATTCATGATCTTCCTTCTAAAGAATTTGAAATGAAGACTTGCATTATGCCATTTTTGATTGCTTCAGTTTATCTTCCTCATGCTTGTATGCTTGTATGATTGCATGTTCTTCACCTATATGTATGCTTTCCACTGCTGTGATGAATTACTTGCCTTGTATTTCCATTTCGTCACTCTAATCTTCCTCAAATTCATCAGAGTTTGACAAATTTCTAAAAATCTCCCATTCACCCCCCCTCAGGAGTAAACCTGCGCTTTCAATTTGTATCAGAGCAAGGTACTCCCTTGTTCTGTGTGATTTGGTTTAACCACCTAGAATTTTAGTTATGTCGACCGCAGGTGTC
Organism: Triticum urartu; assembly: GCF_003073215.2. Taxonomy (NCBI): domain Eukaryota; kingdom Viridiplantae; phylum Streptophyta; class Magnoliopsida; order Poales; family Poaceae; genus Triticum; species Triticum urartu. The sequence goes on along the minus strand of NC_053025.1, from coordinate 400,235,170 downwards.
ATGCGTACGATGTTCTATGGGACCAGCAAAGGCACCTTTGCGGTTCGACTAGGAAGATCGGTGAGCACAAAGAGCAGAACTAGTAGAACGCACAAAGTTTACCCAGGTTCGGGCCGTTGTGAAGCCTAAAACCCTACTCCTAATTTGATTGTAGTGTGTGTATGTGCACAGGTACAAGGAGCACAACTTGCCAACAAGGTTTGCGCAGGAAATGCAGCTACGGGTGTAATTGAGCAAAGTGTCGACCTTTGTAAAGGTAGCCATGGGCCTCTTTTATAGATAAAGGGGTTACCACAATGGCAAAACAGTAAATGCACACTACAAATAGAGGCTACAGTGCTAAATACCTAACTCTGGCGGGTTAGGACAAACACATCAATTGAGCCATGGGGTGTCACATTGATGAAGTTCCCCAGCAAGAGGTATCTCTCCTTATGTGTCGTTCACCCATCTACCTCATATTTTCTTGACACGATCATGGGACGGGTGTCATTAAAGTTTTATCTTCAGTGGCGAGCTCCCACGTGCCTAGACAAAGCTTACCTAACTGCCTGCCCGCTCGACACCTATGTGACAAGTGCCAAGCTGGTCGATGAGGTGGAGCGGTGGCAAGGTAGTGGAAACTTGCCAGGTTCAGAGCTTGCCAGGTCTTCACTAGCTTTCTGGGAAGGACCTTGCCGGCAACCCCAAGATTGTTCTTTTGTTCTTCTGATATCTGACTTGGGTGTCTTCTTAACATCTTGTCATCCGGTCTTGATCTTGTTCTTAGTTGCCCTTCGACAAGCCTTGCCGTCGGGAAGGCTGCCACTACCTGTGCACAAGTCTGGGGTACTAAGGTCCCAAATCTTAGTACACGAATAGAAGCCCCATGGCCTAGGCCACACATGCATGTGAGGCGTCATTGGGCTAGGCCCAAACAATGCACAGGCATGCGTGGCAGAGGATAACTGTCATAATCTTCTCTTTAACTGCGCCCCCATGACACACATTAAATGCGGAACGTGGGAGAGGTGGGATGAAATGGTTGTGGTGGTAGTGCGCCTGCCAAAGCGCATCCACACCAGACAGTAAAGAGCCAGCCCCGCGCCTTCCCCATAAAAGGGAACACGTAGCGGGCGCTGCCCATTTACCTCCCCTGTTTCCAATCTCGCAAGCCACCATCGTCTTCCTCCTTGATCCCAAAACAGAGCACTATGCATCCATCCGCCACCCCACACACCTGCTCCTCCTTATCCCCCACGTCCATAGCTTCCATGGCCCCTAAGACGAGCAAGGACAAGGCGGAGAAGGTCCTCAACTCAGAGGCGGAGGCAAGGAAGGAAGCGTTGGTGGAGTTGCAGAGACAAAATGTTGTCTTCTAGCCGGTGCTTGACAAGAGCAATCTGGTCGAGTGGTACGCATACATGTGGGGGAGAAAGACGAAAGCTCACACTTCCCCCCATGTACTTCCTAGCTCTGTCAAGACCAGCACAGATAAATTCCACTTCTTCATTGCGTATTTTTACTATGGACTCTACCCCAATTTTCGTATTTCTTCAATGACATCATGTACACACGTGGATTCGATCTCCTTGACTTCACACCAAATGTTGTAACATGCATGCCAGTCTTTGCACATCTTTGCGAAAACTTTGTCCGAGTAGTCCCCAACACTGCCCTTTTCCGCCTGTCACATCCTAGCTAGTCATGCATTAGAGTGTTGCATCATGTCTACCTTTCATCAGAAACATGAATTGGGGAAGACAGAACCCCCAGCACCCCCTCTGGAATCAACTAAGGTTTACTAAAAATATTTTCAATGAACCTGAAATGCCCTTCTAAAAAGTTCACTCTCTTTGTCTTGGGTTAGAACCTCTGGCAAAATTGGTGCACATTTTTCTAGGTCAACAGAAGGTCATTGAATTAAATCATATGTAATTTGCATTTGGGCATTTGAATGCTAGTAAATATTTTAAATGCTTAAATAATTCTGAAGATAAGTGTGGGTTGTTGGAAATATTCTAAACAGAGCCTCTGATTATTTTCGGGATTTTTAGAAGTGCCTAGCTATTTTTAATAAAGCCACAAACCTACAAAAAAAATAGAAAACATAAATTAAAAGAGAGGGAGATAACTTACCTGGCCGTAGCCCATCAGCCGGCCCAGCGCTGTGCTGGCCCATGCCAGCCAGCTGCTTCATCCCCGCCAGGCAGGCAGAGAGCTGACGCCGGCGAGCGCGAGCTCGCCACGGCGCCAGCAGCTTGCCGCTTTGCGCGCCTGGACGCTGGATAGGCTCCACGTCACCGCCCCGACCTCGTGGGCACCTCACTCGCCCCCCTGCCTCTCTCCCTCGCTCTCCCGCACCATGGCCGACGCACCTGCCGCCGCACCGCCGCTGTAGTCACGCCCTCCGTCGTCCCCGCGCCGTGCCACCGTGTCCAGAAGCTCCGCCGCCCTCCACTCCTTCGAGCAAGCCGATCCCCGAGCGCTCACTTGCCCCGCAACCTCTGCAACAACCTCGCCCGACTCCACCATCGCCGGAGATCCTCTTCGTCGTCGCCACCCCATCAGCTTGTCCCCGACCGTGCCGTCCATTCTTACGTGACCGCCGTGAGCTCAGCTACCTCCCCATCCTCTCCGTTTGCTTTCTCGTGCACCGTAGCAACTGCACGAAGCTTCACCGCACGCACCACCGCCGAGCTCGTCGCCGACGTATCTCCGGCCAACCACCGGCCACACCATCGTGTCCGACACACTCACTGCACCCCCAGGAGGGCGTAGCACCCCTCTGCGCCCCCTGCCGTGCCTCATAACGCCGTTTCCGTGCACGCCCGAACTTCGGCCACCGCCTGGCTCAACACCGGCGTCATCTCCGGCCACCCCCGCACACACCGCTTGCTCCACTCGGCGCGCGAGTTCACCAGCAGCACGTAGATGCCCTCCGCCGGCCATTTGGTCGCCGGAGGAGGAATCCCGACACCCTCTGCTGCGTCTGTCCTCGCCGGCGGCTTAACGCCAGCGGGTTTGACCCGTTGTCCTTGACTGGGTGGGCCCAGGTTGACTCCTCTGAGTCTATGACAAGTGGGGGCCCCCTCTGCTAATTAACCCAGATTAGTTTTAAGTAAATTTAGTTAGTTTAAATAACTGTTGACACGCGGGACCCACTGGTCAGGTTGACCTGGACGTCCCCGTTGACCACTGACGTCACCCTGACGCACTGCTGACGCAATAACTAATTTCTGGATTTATTTTTATGTAAAGAATTCCAGAAATTGTTGCAAACTTTAAAAAATCATAGAAATTAATCTGTAACTCCAAATGAAAAGATTTATATATGATTTTTGATAAGAAAAATTCAACCTATCCATTGTTAATGGTTTCATGCATGACAAAACAAGTTAACCTTGCTGTTTAAGCAAAATAAGATAATGCACTAATATGGCTATGTTAAATGAACTAACATTTGAATCTTTGATTCAAATGGGTTCATTCCTTTCTGTATTAGCTTGCATTAGGCCAAGACACATTCATTTTGCCATGTCATAGCATGCATCATATTGTTGCATATTGTCATGTTTTGATTATGTTCGGTGTATCTTTCGTGGTAGGTTCTGCCTCCGAGGATAACCCCGAATATCCGTCTGAAGGGCAGTACCCTACTACCACTACATCAAGCAAGCAGCCCCATTGATCATATCGATACAATCCCATGTTCCCGCCTCTGCTCTCATTTACTGCACTAAGACAACAACGTTTCAAACTGCTGTGTGCTATAGTAGTTGAACCCTTATCCTCTGCATGACCTGTCATTGCCACAGTAACTAGATGAAACCCACTAGCATGTGTAGGAGTTGATTGAGCCATGCATGTGTTTCCTACCTTGCTACGCCTGCTATGCTTAGAGTTGTGTCAGGTTTGGTTCATCTGGGTGATGGGCTAGAGTGAAATGATTATGTCCATAATGTGAGGGATGTGTTGAACATGTTTTGGTAAAGGTATCGATGAGAGGCCATGTAGGAGTACATGGTGGGTTATTTCATTGAGGCTGTCCATAAGAACTGAGATCTGTATGCGTGATTTAAGATTCAGCTACTACCACACATTGGGCCCTGAAATATGACCCCGCTCGACTTACTGACCCCTCTTGTCCTTTGTCCAGGAGTTGCAACTAGTTTCTGGTGTTTGTAGGTTATGTGTTGGCGGCCGTGCATAGCGCTGACCCTAGGGGTGGGCTATGATGTGGTAGATACCCCATGGCACGGTGTACCGAGTCGCCCGTTTGGTGTCTTGGGAACCCTGCACACATAGTTTGGGGCCGTTGAGGACACCCCGGCTGGATTTCCTTGCGGATGGAACCTGAATAGGCGATAAACCTGGACTAGAGACTTGTGCGGTTAGTCAGGTCGTGGTCTACACCCATGTCGGTTTTCGCTTGAAGTCTGCCGAGCACATGTCGTGTGCAGACGCTAAGTGGTGGAAACATGTGTGATGAAGTAAACCCCTGCAGGGTATAAAACTATTCGAATAGCCGCGTCCGCGGTAAAGAGTCACTTGGTTTCCTATACAGTTCATAGACAAGTTAATGGATACTACTAAAAGACTCAAGATAAGTGTGAGTACCGAGGATGGCCCTCTCGTAGGATGATGAGGGAGGATCCCCGGTTGAGTATTGTGTTGGTGATTAGTGGACTCGTGTGTGAAAACTATTTTACTAGTGGTATCTCGTAGGATAGCTTAGCCAAGAGTCAAAGTTGTCTTGCTGCAATAACTCCACCACCTTCTTGAGAATGAGCATGTATAGTAGGTTCTGATGTAAGACTTGCTGAGTACCTTTGTACTGATGTTTGCTTAATTACTGTTTTCAGACGACAACATCGCCCCCTCCGATGGGTTTTATGTAGATCTCGACGTCGATGAGTGACTTGCCACCCAGGTGGTGATCCTGGCCATGGAGGGCCCTATGTAGATAGACAAGCTTCGAGAAGCCTTCTTTCTTTCTAGTGTCTGTACTCAGACTATTTGCTTCCGCATGTGCTTGTATGCTTGTATGACTTGAGTGTTGGGTCATGTGACCCCTACCTGTATGAACTTGTTATGTATGGCTCTCTGGAGCCTTTAAATAAAGTACTTGAGTTGTAGAGTTTTGTTGTGATGCCATGTTGTATTTGCACATATCGAGCATATTGTGTGTATGATTGAAATGCTTGGTATGTGTGGGATCCGACAATTTAGTTGTTTATCCTTGGTAGCCTTTCTTATGGGGAAATGTAGTCTAGTGTTCCTCGAGCCATAGTAGTCCACTATAGCCCGGTTCAACGGAGTCCTGCTAGCCCAGCACTACTGCTCAGGATACTTGACTGGCCGGCATGTGTTTCACTTCGTTCCTTTGTCTGTCCCTTTGGGGAAATGTCACGCGGTGACATCCAGAGTCCTGCCTAGCCTGCTACAGCCCGGGTTCCCCGGAGTCCTGTTAGCCCAGTGCTACAGCCCGGATTCACTCGCTGATGACCGACATGCTCGATGTGATTCATGTATGTCTGTCTCCATAGATCTGTGGCGCTTTGGGTTCACGACTAGCCATGTCGGCTCGGGTTCTCCGTCATATGGATGCTAGCGACACTATCATATACGTGAGCCAAAAGGCGCAAACGGTCCGGGGCCATGGTAAGGCGACACCCATGGGGATACCGTGCATGAGGTCGCAATGTGATATGAGGTGTTACCGACTAGATCGATGTGACTTGGAATCGGGGTCCTGACAGCGTTGGCATCAGAGCCGGACTGCCTGTAGGTTTGTTGAGCCAAACTGGTCGATGTCGAGTCTAGAAATGCTTTAGTTATATGTAGGGGAATTGATTGTGGGAGGGAACGTAAGGCTCTTTTACTCCTTTACCTTATGCCCTCTGATCTGTGTCATTCTCTTCTCTTTCTACGTGGGTTAAGGACTAGGCTCTCTTCTTCTGTCAGGTTCACGTGTTACTAATCCGTAGTAGCTTATAGGATTGTTGTTACAAGCCTCAGTACAGTTTCTACTACTTTTATTATGTTGCCAGTTGAATCAGAACCCTGATATGATGTTGTTGAGTGGTATTGCAAACTGTTGTGGATGTCTCCAATCTTTTTCTGAGCATTTGCAGCCGTTATGCTGTCCAATTTTCCCTAGAAATTCTAATGTCTTTGCATTCTGGTTGTGCTTTCAGATGGCCACTCGTGCTCAAAACCAAGTGGTTTGCCTGACCCGGTGCCTCGATGTGCCCGGTCATACTGCTATGTTAGTCCGGGTAATGATCGAGATGGGTTACCATTGGTATCCCGAATACACTGTCGAAGAGCAATTCTGAGACTTTAATCAAAGCCAATATTTCTACACCGTCAGGATATTTCCTTCTTATCCTGGATCTACCGATCCCCTCCACTGTTCCTATGGACTCGGGGTTACTGTTGAGATGGCTGTGCAAGATGCTGCCTATTCCATGATGACCATCATGCGAGTCCGGACTGGCCTGCTTCGGAACACTGACTTCCATTATATGCCAGCTTCACTCCCGGGAGCGCAAGGGTATCTCCAGGCTATCTATGCTGACTCCACACGTGACAACTCACTAACTCGCACCACTGCCGAGATGCTCGAGGATAAGGACCGAGAGAATCGGGCCTTGAGACTGGAGCTTTTCAACACCCGTGCTAATCATTGGGCCACTTTGACTCGGTTTGCACCTGCTGTGCAAGTTGGATGTATGGATACAAGGGATCTGTATCCTGTGAGATCGGCTCTGCCAGACATGGTGGATTGGCGTGATGTGGGAGGTATCACCCCACCCTGTGGTCCCCGCAGGCCACCGTTTGTTGGCCCAAGACCTCATCCTAGCCCCTATGGTCCACAAGCTCCTCAGGACCGTCTGTTCCCGGATGATCACGTTGAACTTCCAGGCTATGGAGGTGACTTCTATGAGGACTACTACGGAGCTGTATGAGTTAGTAGTAGTATCACTAGTATTGTAATAGTTGTATCTCCACTACTAGGAAAAGGCCTACTAATGGCGCACCTAATTTGGCCATTAATGGCGCATTAGTGGTGCGCCATTAGTGCCACGCCATTAGTATATTTTACTAATGGCGCACCACAGGTGCACCATTAGTATCTGGTATACTAATGGCGCACCTCAGATGCGCCATTAGTATATACAACAGTGCGCCATTAGTATGCCTCCCAGGGGGCCATGTATACCGAGGTGCTTTGGCATACTAATGGCGCACAACAACAAGATGCGCCATTAGTAACTTCAGCATACTAATGGCACACTGTTTAATGATGCGCCATTAGTATCCTTTGGCATACTAATGGCGCACTGTGATGTGATGCGCCATTAGTATGATATTAGGTTTTTTTTATTTTTTTATTTTCTATTTTTTGCACAGGTTACAAAATGTATAATTGGACAAAATATAGACAGCACACATCAACAACAGATTCATCGAATACAATAGAAGATTAGTCTCTGAATACAATTCATCATATTAGTCTCCAAATACAATTCATCATATTAGTCTCCGAATTGAAAAGACCGAAGAAAGATAGAACATTATATTACAAGTCTCGAGACCGCGAGTAGCGAGTTTGTCTTCACATTACAAGTCGATATCGATCATCTAAACTACCATCACATAGAAGAGAGCTGCGGTCATCACGATGAGCATCATCACGATGAAACTCGTCTTCATCCGGTTCCTCCAGCGCTCCCTCCCCTCTCCCGCTAGATAGCGGGCGTATCTAGATTCGGCCTCGGCCCTAGTGGTGTACCCTTTGTAACTGTTACCGCTGAATCGGTAAACCTGTCTCCGACACTCCTCCCAGTCGTCGTAGACTCCGGGAACCTTACCCTTGTACACGACATACGACGGCATCGCTATGCAGTAGCCAAACGAAACGTTAGTACCAATTCACAGACAATACATAAGCAATATATAAGTATGCAACAGAACGATCGGAAGAGAAAAGCAAGACATTAATAGCATCGATTACATCTTAAGTTGAATGACTCTCCAAACCAAAGAGACATACTATAAGTTCATTAAAGTTTAATTACAGCATAAGACTCAAGGGATCGGAGCGTGGATGAAGCCGCCGTCTATCGTGGGAGTCATGAAAGAACGGGCGTTGTCAGCCTGCATTTGTAGGATTGTGTCGATGTCACTGTTGGACGGTTGATTTCTGAGGTAGAACTGCCCCGAGGTATGAAGGACATCTTGATGGATGATTTCCGCAAACTCCGACTGGATGCGAAAGAATTCTTGTCTGATGTCCGCGTCCTAGATTGCCGACACGCTCGCGGCCCAATCTTTGAGTCTACTCGGTAGCAGAAGTTGATGATGGTCCCGTACGATCGCCCGCATGTGATGGATGGCGTAGTAGGCACCCTTCTGACCGCCAGGCGGCTGCTTGACATAGCAGAACGTCGTATTGTGGGAGAACACGTGCTTGCCGTACTTACGAATAGGCCTGGTGAAGGTGCCTCCAGATTTGACGTAGCCGGGGAGAACATCATCAAGAACCTTCTTGACATTTGTGTAGTCTACGTTCGACTGACGGTCCGGGTCGAAATACGTGGCCATGGAATATTTGGGGCTTAGGAGGATGAGCGTGCAACGCGTGTCACTGCAGAAAACACGGAATGTTAAAAGAAAAACGATCGAAATCTAAGAATTCATATGTTACGGGGCGGTTGAGGGGAGGACTTACTCGGGAAAGTAAGGCACGAGGAAGTTATCCTTATCTTGGTTTGCCAGAATGACGCCTTCAAGGTAAGAACTCGCGACTTGCCGGTCCCCAGCGCTGCCCAAGATCTTGGCATGCATGTAGAAGGGGTCGACTATCACGATGTCCGGGGTCTTGTCGCGAATGATCCGCATCTCCATACTCAGCGAAAATAGCCGAACGAAGGTGTAGTGCAGCGGATGAAGGTTCAACATAGCGTGGATGTCATCAAACCGCAGGACGATCGTACCCCCGATGGAGTTATCCACAAAGCCCTTGCCCTCTGGCACCTTGGCCGCAAAAACCGGGTATGCCACATCCTTCTCTCCGAGACGCCGCTTCTCCAAAGAAAGAACACTGTCATGCAGACTCCGCATAGCACCGGTTGCAGCATCGAGCATATTTCTCGGTAGCATCGGCCTACCCGCCACATGCACCCTCCTCGAGATATCCTCAGGTGAAGGTGGCCCGTCCTGAGCACGGATCGTACTCGGTGCCGGCTGGCCCGCACCCTTGTTAGTCTTTCTTTTGCGTGCCTTCTTCTTCTCCTGTAATGGGACCGAGTTCTGCTCACAGACCGCCTTCTTGAGTGTGTTGGGGCTGATCATATTTTGCACCTCGCCTATCTGAGGCTCGGTGAAGTCGGCAGCTGGAGGCGTTTCTTGAGAGCTGAACTGCAGACGACGCCTGTTGCAACTTGGCTTCTCCGCGATACCAGCTAGATCGCGCACGTCTTTTGTTGGGTTGGGTTCTTGAGAAGGAGGCCCCATGAAGTCGCCACCGTACCCATGATCGGCAAAGTACTGATCGACGTTGGCAAATGTATCGTCGTCGTCGTTCTGATCCTGTGCCATATGCATGTTTGGATCCAGTGGCATAGGGATGTCCGGCACCGTTGCGGCGGTCTTGCCATGGGGCCGACTTGGCGGCGGCATGACTGGCGGTGTTGTCTTTGGGGTGGTGTCCCCCGCCCCCAAACGAATCTGGCTCTTCGGCCAAAGCAGGGGCTAGCTCAGGCAAGCGCTGAGGGTCATCACGTCATCATCGTCGGCCCCGACGGGTCGAATCGGAGGTAACAACTCGTCACAGCCTGGCAGCACCCGAACCAGTTGAACCCTAAACAAGTTGGGTGGCATCTGGGTACCGTGGAACAAGGGGTTGCCCGGTTGAACGATTTTGCCCTTGGCGACATCGACCAACTCGTTGTTCACGAAGTGCAGGAGAGTGCACGGAACGTCGGCGGCGCCCTGCGAAAACATGTAGGGCGTCAGGGATGCCCACTCAAAGGCAAGGAGATGAAGTCCTCGGCAGAGAGAGGCTTAATTAGTTACCGTGATGATGGCGTCGAGCTCGGTTAATGTCGAGGCACCGCCAACGGCGGGCGTGCAGTTGACGGAGGGGCCGCTTGCTGCAGAGGTGTCGGCCGGCGTACACCCGGGTGCATTAAGCTCCC
>NC_053025.1:400136970-400223983 GCF_003073215.2 Triticum urartu | reverse complement strand
CCGCAGCAGCACAGCTGGCCGCGAGGAGGAGGGAGCAGGCAGTCCCGCCGGCGCTTGTTTGAGCGGCTGGAGCAGGAAGAGCAGAGATGGAAGAATCACGACGGCCGTTGGATGGACATCCAACAGTCAGTGCTTGTGCGTCAACCTTTTTTTAGGAAAGCCTCAAATCTGTGGAAAACAGCATACATCTCATCTGCCATTATTTCTAATAATTTACAGCCCATTTGCTAATTCTTAAGGTTTTTTTTTGAGCCCATATTCTTTTTGTTAGCATTACAGCCCATATTGTGGCAACGGTTAAAAAATTATACGAAATTTTGCATATTTCGGGGCGGTCCGAACTATTTTTAGTCCCGAAATTTCGACTCACATTCAAACTGATTTTAAAAATAAATGTATATCAATATAAAATCCGACAAATTCTCCATGCATAAAAATTAATGTAATTTAAAATCTTGAAATGAAAAAAAAGATATTTGAAACTAATTGCCGGTTTGATGTGTTTTAAAAATGTACAACCAATTTCTCATTACTGATGGGCCATTTTCTCGGCCAGCCGAATGAAAGCTCTCCTTGTCTTGAAAGATTTGCAACCCAACAGGCCTGACAAAGTGACTTACTTGGCAAATCACAAAAAAAAACTAGGTTGTGGCCGTGGACCTAGCTGTCAGCCTCTCCACGTACAGTACTCTTCCGATGGAAGTCGTTCCTTGACCACGTTGACCACGCCGCGCGGAGAGCACCACGGCGGTGGACGACGGCGAGGCCTAGGAAGGGGACGACGCGGCAGTGGAAGCCCGCACTACTAGGAAAAGGCCTACTAATGGCGCACCAGTTTTGCCTACTAATGGCGCATCACTGGTGCGCCATTAGTATCACGCCACTAGTATTTTTTTACTAATGGCGCACCACCCAGTGCGCCATTAGTATATAACACCATGCGCCATTAGTATGCCTCACAGGGTCATATTTAACCATGTGCTTTGGCACACTAATGGCGCACTGCGGATGGATGCGCCATTAGTATACTTGGCATACTAATGGCGCACTCTTTAGTGATGCGCCATTAGTATGAATATTAGGTTTTTTTACTTTTCTGATTTTTGCACAGGTTACAAAATATATTATTTGACAGAATATAGACAGTAGCACACAGCAACAACAGATTCATCGAATACAATAGAAGATTAGTCTCCGAATACAATTCATCATATTAGTCTCCAAATTCAAAAGACCGAACAAAGATAAAACATTACAAGTCTCGAGACCGCGAGTATCGAGTTTGTCGGAAGTAATACTAATCCTAACAAGTCCTACTAATCATCATCATACAACTTCTACTCGTTATTCATAACAAGTCATACGATCATCATCTTGATAGTCATCGAACCAACCCTACTTAATTGTTCTTAGCACATGATCATCAGTATTAGGAAGGACCTAAATACCCTATTTAAGCTAAAATAGCATAAAACAATATAGACCCTGACTCTCCATTATGGAGAATGGAGAACATCCTGACTCCAATTCTTGCGCTTCGCTTCCTTTTGCTTCCAAGAAGCTCCTTACGACTGTCCATACATTTTTTCCATCCTTTGATTTTCATGTCTCCACTTCTTTTAGAAATCTCGTATGGACAGTTGAGATTCGTAGGACGACCTGGCTGTATGTTCAAAACATTAACACTACCATTCTGATACACATAATTCTCTGGGATTATCTGTTGAAAAACATAGTAATAACTTCATAGTTAGCAATGATGTACTAGTTTTAGAAGTATGCAAAAGATGCACGGATGTCGTAATAGTAAAAATCTTACCAGGGTATCTCCATGGTAGTTACCGTAGTTGAACACATGCACTAGTGGCACGTATTTACCATAATGTTGAGGAGTTTGATTGTGGATAATGTAATTCTCAATGTCAGTACAAAATCCGATCAGATGATTTTTCTCCTTGTAAGTTGTCAATTCGGAGCCATCGGTGTAGTGGGTTTTGTCTACCATCTCCCGCACATTCTTTGAATAATAAAAATAAGCTGTCAATGGAAATAAGCTGTCAACTATTTTGAAATAAACAATATAAATTAGCTAATAACTATGTTTGAGAAACTCACATAGCGGTAGAACTGGAGGCGTATCAACAAGGACCCAAATGTCCATATTGTCTTGGTTGATGTCAGGATTACCAAGATCCATGGTGATAAGCATACCCTCATCAAAACCATACATCTTGCAAAATGCTTCCCAATTTTTGCAACCAAAATGGGTTACGCTCTCAGAATTATATAGATTTACTTCAAAGTCCACATTGTGATGAGTCCTTAGGTGAATTTTCTTTGTTTCAGAAATTTCATGGTCTTCAAAATCCATCCTCTCTAAGACATAGCGTCTTGCATGGCATGGGATAAGCTATACTCGAATTGTAAAAGATGAAAATTACACGTTGAAATAGTTGAAGTCATTCTTAATTATGAAAATAACACTTGTCGTCGTTGTGTACCATTTCAACTTCGAAGGTCTCCTCGAGCTTAATGCTGAAGCGTCGATCATTGTCCAGGTGAGGCATGTCGCACAGACCTCGATCGTCGTGGCACCAGTCGCACTCTGCCGGGAGACTTTCGTCGTCCCTTTCGTCATCCGATGATGATGACGACATATCCTACGTTCATAATTCAAAACTACATCATTTAGGGTTTGTCGACACCGAGGCATCCTAAAAGCTAAGCTTTTATCATTTAGGGTTTGTCGACACCGAGGCACCCTAAAAGCCTAAGCTTTCATCATTTAGGTTCTTATCAACACCGAGGCACCCTAAAAGCCAAGGTTTTATCAATTAGGGTTTGTCGACGTCGAGGCACCCTAAAAGCCTAAGCTTTCATCATTTAGGTTTTGTCGACGCCGAGGCACCCTAAAAGCCTAAGCGTACATCATTTAGGTTCTCATCGACACCGAGGCACCCTATAGAAGCCAAGTTAAGTTTTCATCATTTAGGGTTTATCGATGCCAAGGCACCCTAGGTTGGGCCTAATCACTTGGCACTAATCACTTGGCTCTATTGCCACCTATGTTGGGTTTATCATCTAGGGTTTAGGGCCTAATCACTTGGCTCTATTGCCACCTATGGTTTAATGCAGCAAGAATGGCGGGGCAGTTGATCCTACTTAATACTTAACTAAGTACTAAGATACCCCGGCCATGCATTAGTCGCAAGTACCCCATATGTCCTATTTTTAGCAAAGTCATGCTAAAATTCACGGAAAATTTCAGCATGACCTTTGCTGAAAATAGGACATATGGAGTACCCGAATTGCCGGAACGGAAGTTAATCGACATTCCGGCAAACTCAAGGGCCTCTCGGGGTACCTGCAAATTCATCACGACACAATGGTCGGAGACAAAACCCAGCAACTTTACAAGTCTTTCACAGATTTGTTTGCAAGTTCTGATATGTAATAAACATGAGCCTCAAAGATGAGCCTCCAATGCTGATTTGTTTGCCTCAAGACAAGATGAACCTCCAATGCAACAAGTAATAAAATGTTTGCAAGTTCTGATATGTTTGCAGGATGAACCTCCAATGCAACAGTCTTAGACATTAGGACACTACAATGATCTACAACCTTATGTAAAGTGCCAACTCCACAGATTTTTTTTCACAGCTTTTATATTATTTCTAGAAGCAACACAAGAGTGTTAAACACCAGAATCTTGAGTCTAATTAAACCCTAAAATAAACATTTCTCTTTCCCCTCCCCCCCTCCTATCCCTCTGTCTCTCTTTCCCAGCTCCAACCCCAAACACAAATTAAGTTAGCCATGGTTTAAACACCAGCTCATTCATTCTCACCTCTGGTCCAGGTGCTCTTCTCCTCCTCGTGCCTCTATCCTCTCCCTTAGCCCAGGAACACCTGCACATTCACAGCAAAAAGCAAGAGCTTGTTCAGACACTTCTTTTTTACTGTGTTATTCCAGCTAGGAAAAAAACTTTGCTTCAAAAGCAAATAAGAGCAGGAGTGCAAGCATCTAATGCTTGCTGCTCTTCTTCTTGCCACTTGCAGCACTGCAACTTGCCTCCTAATCCTCCTAATGCACCATCACAAAATTAAGTTCGGGTTACCTGAGAGGAGAGGAGGAAGAGAGGAGAAGAGAGGCAGAGGAGGAAGAGAGGAGAAGAGAGGCGGAGGGAGGAGGAAGAGAGGAGAAGAGAGGAGGAAGAGAGGAGAAGAGAGGCAGAGGGAGGAGGGTTACCTGACCATGATGAGGAGGTGCGGGGGCGGTGACGGAGACGGAGGCGCGGGGGCGGCGGCGGCGTGGGTCGGGGCAGCGGGGGGAATTAGCTAGGGGGGCGAGGGAGAGGGACGAAGGGGATCTAGCGAGAGGGAGGGAATTAGCTAGGGGGGAATCTTACTAATGACACACCTGCGGTCGGTGCGCCATTAGTATTTTTTTACATAGCAATGGCGCACCAGGCAGAGGTGCACCATTAGTAATCTTTTTTTACATAGCAATGGCGCACCAGGCAGAGGTGCGCCATTAGTAATCTTTATATATATATATAGCAATGGCGCACCAGCCAGAGGTGCGCCATAAGTAATTTTTTTTGCATGTAATAATTTTTTAGAAAATGAATATGAATATGAAACAGTAATATTTTTTTATAAAAACAGTAATAATTGTTGTTTAACAACAATTGTAGTCTGTACTTTTTTTTATTTTTTTTTTAAATGAAGAGGAGAGAGGAGGCACGGGTGGGATCGAGATCGAGATGGAGGGGGAATCGAGATGGAGGGGGATCGAGATCGAGTGTCCTCATGAATATTCAATATTTTATCATATTGAATATGAAAAAATATCATCAAATTTGAAAAAATATTCATGAATTCAAAAAGTTCCCATGAAATTTAAAAATATTCATGATATCAAAAAGTGCCCATGAAATACAACCGAGAAATGAAGACTACGATTTAAATATAGTCGATCTTAGCTAGCTATCTGTTCATAATCTTCTTGCCCTTCTTTTTCGCAAATGGAGTTCTTCTGTGGAACGGACGTCCTTTAGGTAGGGTGGTCTTGCTTCTTCTTGTGGTGTATGCTGCTACTTCATCGTCGTCGTCATGTTCGATCTTCGGGTCGCCGTACTTGTCGAAGTCTTGCTCATTGGCTACTCCATCCATTTCGATGATCTTCCTTTTGCCTCTCCTCATGACAACACGACTGGGCTTTGATGGGTCGGTAATGAAGAAGCATTGGTCCACTTGGGAAGCCAGTACCCATGACTCATTTTTCGCGGTGACGTTTGCGCCCGCGGTCTTGGATTTGGCTTCGGGTATAACCATGGTGGTGAAATACCGGTCTTCTTTTAGGATGCTCTTGGCCCATCTGACACGGAACATCGGGACCTTCTCTCCAGTGTAGCTCAGCTCCCAGATCTCCTCGATCCTTCCGTAGTATCTGTCCTTGTCGTTACCGGTGTAGGATTCCATCGTTACCCCGGAGTTCTGATAACCATCGCTCTTCATGTCCTTGTCCTCGGTGTAGAATGTGTAGCCGTTGATATCGTACGCCTCATAGGTCATCAGGTTGTGCTCGGCGCCCTGTGACAAGGCGAATATGAGTTGTTCTTCCACGGAAGAATCCTCATGTAAAGGGTACGACAGAAGCTTTTGCTTGAACCAACGCGTGAAACATGAGTTGTGCTCTTTGATTATATCTCCGTCTGTCCTCTGTTGGCCTCGGTCATTGTACATCTTCTCAATAAAGGTTTTGTGCTCTACCACCCAAGGATCGACCACGTCTATGTGTTGTAGCGCGACTAGGTTTGCTCTTTCAAAGTCGGCGAGTCGACCCTCGAAGTCAACATGCATTTCGCGGCGACCCTCACGGTGACCCCATCCAGCGAGCCTGCCGAGGTGCCTGTTGACGGGCAGACCAACGGGGTTCTCGATGCCTAGATAATTCGTGCAGTAGGAGATGCACTCTTCGGTCAGAAAGCCCCTGGCTATACTTCCCTCTGGACGTGACATGTTGCGAACGTATCCTTTGATGACACCATTCATCCTTTCGAACGGCATCATGCTGTGCAGGAACGTCGGCCCGAGTTGGATGATATCCTCCACGATATGGACCAGAAGATGCACCATAACGTGAAGAATGCAGGCGGGAAGTACATCTCAAGCTCGCAAAGTATCACCACGATCTCTTCCTGTAGCCTTCTGAGTTGCCTCATGCCAACCGACTTCCGAGAGATGACGTCGAAAAATTTGCATAGGCCAAATAGCGTTTCACAGACGTGCGCGTCCATGATCCCATGGATTGCAACTGGAAGTATCTGCATCATCAGCACGTGACAATCATGAGACTTCATCCCGCTGAACTTCTGCTTCACTGGGTCTAGGTATCTGCTTATCTTCCCCGCGTAACCGTAAGGAAGTTTTACTCCTATGAGGCAGGTGAAAAACTGCTCGATCTCCTCCTGACTTAGAGTGAAGCACGCGAGAGGGTAGTAATTTCCGGTCTTCTTGGCCTTTTTGCCTTTGCGATGACTTTCTGTGTCCTACTTTGCCTCACCATCATCATCATCATTAGCGTGAAGCTCATGCCTGATGCCCATTGATTTCAAGTCTGCCCTTGCTTTCGGCCCATCTTTGGTCCTCTCTGGCATGTTGAGCAGGGTACCAAGCAGACTCTCGCACACGTTCTTCGTGATATGCATGGCATCAAGGCTATGAGGCACACGGTGGATCTTCCAGTACGGCAAGTCCCAGAAAAGAGACCTCGTTTTCCATACCTTCAGCAGCGGCTCTGGCGCCTTTCGCTTCTTTCCCGGCTCTGGCGCCTTTTGCTTCTTTCCCGGCAGTGGGCAATCTTTCCAATTTTTCAATAGCCCGTCAATTTCCTCGCTGCTCCTCGTACGCGGGCGTCTTCGGAGTTCGGTTTCACCATCGAACAGATCCTTGCGTTTCCTCCACGGGTCATCGTCGCGAAGCCACCTTCGATGTCCCATGAACACGGTTTTCGAAGACCCGAGATCTCTATCTAGCTGGCGATACGTTGTGTCATCCATGCACCTGACGCATCCAAAAAATCCGTGGACCACCTGCCCCGCGAGATATCCGTAACCGAGATAGTCGTGCACCGTCGTGAGCAGTGCGGCTCTCATAGGGAAATATTCTTTCTCTGCGGTGTCCCACGTATTGGCTGGCGTTTTCCACAGCGTGTCTAGCTCCTCGTTCAGCAGCCCCAGATACAGATTGATGTCGTTCCCTGGTTGTTTCGGCCCTTCAATTACCATACTCATGTGAATGTACTTCCTCTTCATGCACAACCAAGGGGGAATGTTGTACATCCACACAAACACAGGCCAGGTGCTATGTGTGCTTCTCTGGCTGCCAAACGGATTGACTCCATCGGTGCTCACGCCCAGCACGATGTTCCTTGGATCCTTCCCAAATTCTGGGTGTTCAAAGTTCAACACTTGCCACTGGCTCCCATCCTTAGGGTGACTCAGCATCTTGTCTTTTTTATTTATCTCCGGATCATTTACGTCATCTTCTCGCTTCTTCTCCTCCCTATCCGCGTGCCAATGTAGGAGCTTTGCTACCTTAGGGTCCACGAAATACCGCTGCAGACGAGGAGTGATCGGAAAGTACCACACCACTTTTCGAGGAGCTTTCTTCCTCTTCTTGTATCGAGTGACGACGCACACCGGACATATGGTAGACTCCGCATGCTCGCCCCGATAAATGATGCAATTGTTCATGCACACATGGTATTTCACGTGCAGTAAATCCAGGGGACACACGACTTTCTTCGCCTCCTCGAAACTGGTCGGGCACTTGTTCCCCTTGGGAAGACGTTCGTACCAGAATGACATGTTCTCGTCGAAGCATGCGTCGGTCATTTTGTGTTTTACCTTCATCTCCAAAGCCATGAGCGTTACTTTCAGGCGGGTATCCTCGGGTCTGCATCCTTCATACAATGGAGTAACTGCGTCTATCTCCAGTTGATCCAGCTTGGCTTTCTCTCGGGCGGCAGCTCTTGCGTTATCCGTCTGCTTGAGAAGCAGCTCTTGAATATGAGGGTCCTGCACCCAGCCCATCGATGGTCCATCGTCGTCTGCTCCTCCGGCATCTAGATCTTCATGATCATGCCCTTCGTCTGCTCCGGCATCTTCCTCATCATCATGTTCGACATCTTCTACATGATGACTATGTACAGCATCATCGTCGTGATCATGTCCTAGAGATTCTTCGTCTTCTCGCCCGCCCGAGCCGCGGTGGTTGTCTTGCTGCCCTTCCTCATTTCTTGCCCGGCCACCATGGACAACTTCATAGTCATCTTCATCACCTTGCCACCGATAGCCATCCATGAAACCACGCAAGAGCAGGTGGTCCCGCACCTGCCCGGAATCCGGGTCCGCAATAAGGCTCTTCAGCTTGCATCTTCGACACAGACATCTTATCTCCGTCTCGTTCTTTTGAAGCATCTCGGCCTTCGCGGAGCTCAAAAACCTATTCACGATGCCTTCGGTCATCGTGCAGACCATGGTCGCCTGCGGGGTAGAGCAAAATGATATTTTAGAACCAAGAAAAAATTTGGCATGACTTTCCCTATAAATAGGACCAAAAAGAATGCATAGTGCCAAAATTCTCGCCGAAACAGAAATGAATCAACATTCCGGTAAAATATTGGCAACTATCGCATTTCAAATACCGGTACCTACAAACACAAACATATATGCAACACCACAAACATATGCAACACCACAAACATACATAGATCTAGCTAGGCCACAAAAAGTGCATGTGCACGTTGTTGGAGCGAGCTAGGGAGAAAAAAAAGTAGATCTACAACATGAAGATAGCTTTCCCCTTACTTACCTATCAAAAAAAGGTAATTTCAACACGTAATTTTGATGAATCTATGGTGCAAATGAGGTGAGGAGGAGGAGGCAGCCGACAAGCTTAGAGAAGGAGGTGGGGGGAATGAAGTGGGGAAAGTGAGTGTGTAGATGTGGCTGTCCAAAAATATCTAGCTGGTCCCAGGTTACTAATGGCGCACCACAGAGACATGCGCCATTAGTAACCCAACATACTAATGGCGCACCACACAGACATGCGCCATTAGTAGTTTTGCAAAAAAGTAAAAAAAATTATTCTAATGGCGCACCGTGGCACAATGCGCCATTACTAGTTTAAACTAGTAATGGCGCACTATGCAACGGTGCGCCATTAGTAGTTTTGCAAAAAAATAGAAAAAATACAGTAGTGGCGCACTCTATGGCTGGTGCGCCATTAGTAGTTCTAACTACTAATGGCGCACTCTGCCCGGATGCGCCATTAGTATGTTTGAAAAAATGAAAAAAAACATTTTGTTACTAGTGGCGCACCGTGTGCCTGGTGCGCCATTAGTGTCTTCCACACTAAAGGCGCACCATCATTAGTAAATAGTAATGGCGCATCACATGTCTGGTGCACCATTAGTGTAATTTCCATCTATAGGCCTCTTCCTAGTAGTGCCGCGCGGAGAGGACTACGAGGGTTCACTGGTTCGGTTGCGGTCTGAGGCTGCCATCGCCGCAGGGCCTGGCCAGTGGTGGGAATAGTAGGGGGCGGTGAGGCCTCTGCAGCAGCACAGCCGGCCACGGGAGGCAGGAGCATGCGGCACGACCGGCGCTGCTTTGGGCGGCTGGAGCAAGAAGACCAGAGGTTGAAGAAGCACTACGGCCATTGGATGGACATCGTACGGTCACTGGAGCTAGAATCGTTCATATTGACTAAGTTGACAAAGCCCTTCGTCCCCGTCAACTTAGTAGGCCCACAAGTCAGCCTCCCAGCAAGGTGGGTCCCAGCTAGCCGGGGGAGTATTCATTTTTTTGTGCATAATAAGGAGGCACTTTCGGTGGGTCCGAGATGACAGCGGAGGGAACGTTTTTTTCGCGAAATACGGTGGCCCGTCCGGTGGGTCTCAGCAGTCAGGGGGAAACGATTTTTTTCGCAAAATACTGGTGGCCCGTCCGGTGGGTCCCCGCCGTCAGGTGGAGGAATAATTATTTTCCGCGTAATAAGGAGGCACTTCCTTGCGGCTGCCATGGACCCAGCTGTCAGCCTCTCCACGTACAGTACTCTTCTGATGGAAGTCGGTCGTTGACCACGTTGACCACGCTGCGCCGAGAGCACCAGGGCGGTGGACGACGGCGAGGACTAGGAAGGGGATGACTCGGAGCCGAGGAAGATGCAGAAGTGGATGCCCACGCGAAGAGGAGTACGAGGGTTCACTGGTTCGGCTGCGGTGTGAGGCTGTTGTCGCCACATAATAACAGGGGGTGTGGGTGAGTAGAGGGATGGCCTGGCCAGCGGTGGGAGTAGTAGGGGGTGGTGAGGCCTCCGCGGCATCACAGCCGGCCACGGGAGGTAGGAGCACGCGGCACAACCGACGCTGGTTTGGGCAGCTGGAGCAACAAGACCAAAGGTTGAAGAAGCACTATGGCCGTTGGATGAACATCGTACGGTAACAGGAGCTAGAATCATTCATATTGACTAAGTTGACAAAGCCCTCCATCCCCGTCAACTTGGTAGGCCCACAAGTCAGCCTCCCACTATGCTGGGTTCCAGCTGGCAGGGGGAATATTCATTTTTTTGTGCGTAATAAGAAGGCACTTCCTTGCATGCGAAGATAGCTGGTGGGTCCGACATGTCAGCGGGGGGCACTTTATTTCGTGAAATACAGAGGCCCTTCCGGTGGGTCCCAGATGTCAGGTGGAGGAATCATTATTTTGCGTGTAATAAGGAGGCATTTCCTTGTGTGCGGCCGTGGACCCAGCTGTCAGCCTCTCCACGCACAGTCTACTTCCGATGGTGTCGTTCGTTGACCACGCCGCGCCGAGCGCATCCAAGGTGGTGGACGACGGCGAGGCCCCGGACAGCAACGAGCCAGAGATGGGAAGACGCGGGAGTAGAATCGCACACAGAGAGGTGTATGAGGGTTAACTGGTTCTAGTGCGGTGTGGTTCGGCAGTCAGTGGAGAAGAACAGTCGGCAGTCATAGCGAAGCGTGCTAAGCAGAGCTGCTAGCAGCAGGAGGCGGGAGGTGGTCCCGGCGGTGCTGGAGGAAGAAGACGAGAGATTGAAGATGGATGCTGGTCGTTGGATGTAAATCCAACGGCTAACATGTTAGAATCATTTGTTGACTAAATTGACAACGACTTGCATTGGCTTCGACCTATTGGCCCACATTTCAGCCTCCAAAAATGTGGCATGTATTCAACCCATTTTTTCAGAATTTACAGTCTTTTTTGCGCGGTAGAATTTACAGTCAATTTGATCTTCTTCTTTTTTGAATTGCAGCCATTAGCTGGGCTGGGTGAACAAATAATGTAGCATCCATGCGTCCTGTGCTTCTTCGAGAAATCTCCTTCGAAGTAGATACGCAAGGCTAGATTCAGCAGCTCCCAATCCACCTGATCCTTGCACATCCGAGCATACCTGCGCGAGTGAGAGAACGGATTCGGTCCCTCCTCGGCTTCCTCCCTCGCAGCTTCCTCCTCTGCTTCCCTCCATTTGCGCGTGCACTGGATCCAGGAGAGAGCGTCGTCGCGGATCCGCATCGCCCGCTCCCTCCATCTCCTCCCTCGAGTCTCCCGCAGCACCGCCGGCGCGACGGAGTCGAGCGACTGGAGCATCCGCGGGAAGGCTTTGTAGACATGTGGGAGATGCATCTTGTACAATCTGCCTGTCTTCCAGCCATTCTCCCGTGGATATGGCCGGCGACTCCATGGGGCGCACGAGCGGACTTGCTGAGGGGGGCAGGCGCGCCCGGAGTCAGGAGGCGGGGGGTGGCGGCGAGATCTATTTGCCAATTACTCCCTCCTTTTTGGTTTATAGGGCTCAATTCAAAAATCTCACCAACCAAGGTAGATGATGAATGGTGGAATACTTTTTGTAGTTTGCAAAAGCACCTAATTAATGCACTTGTTTTCCTCAAAAAATTATGTTTATCAATGCATAAATTGCAATGCATGCATGCATAAAGTACATGCATTGGTTAATTTTCTCTTAGTACTTGCATGCAATGATTTAATGCACCTTGGAATCTGAACATGTGATGGAAAACAACCAAATTGAGCCTTATAAAATGGAAAAACTAAAATTTTGAGATAATCCCTATAAACTGAAAAGAAGGGAGTATGTGAACTAAACAGTCAACATATAAAATAATTTAAATATATATAATATAGTTAGAAGGGAAACATAAGTTGGACCTGGCGTTCCTATTCTTATATAGAAAAATAGAACAGACCTTTGTGTTTTCTTCAAAAAAATACATAAATTGGGCTGCCAAAAATAAAACCTCGGATGGGAGGTCCATAGGTCGGTCGATACATGACAGCCCTAAGAAAATACAAACAGGCGTATGGACCTCCCATCCGAGGTCGTGGGCTACGCATGTTAAAAATGAAAGCCTAGACGGGGCAGCCCAAAACCACGTCCAACACTTGCCAAAATTTCGTCCCTCGTTTTCTCTGTGTTTCACACACTCGACATTGTGTGGGCATTTTGACTATGCATCATATGAAGATGTGCTATGCATGAATGTTGATCAGCATGATGTTAACTGGCTGGTAATTCCATTTTCGACCATGAATAAAACTTCCAACATGATGTTAACCCTGTTTGAAAAGGCCGTGTTAATATAAATGCTCTGCCTCTGAAAGTTGAAGTTTCTTATCTGAAACTGAACTTGCAGTTTCTTATCTGAAACTGAAACTTGCAGTTTCTTGTCTAAGAATCACACTGTCTGCACTTTTATACTCCTATGAAACTACATTTTTTCAAGTGCTAAAAATAGATCTCTAGAATTCATAAAATACTTTATATGCTCAATACTGCAAATCTAAAATTCAAAAGACATTCATATCTGAAAGTACTCTAAAAATACACAACACAAAACACAATTCACAACCTGCAAATACAGACAACCCTAAGCTCCTCCTGACAATTCATGTAAGTGCATCTAGTGCCCCTTAGTGATTTTGGTGTATTGAAGACTTATAGGTTAAGGGACCAATGCGTTTGTGAGTGTACACAGGTCTATAAGTCTATGAGGAGTTTGATATTTACAGAGAAAGTCGACCCCCAAAAATGAAGTTCTTCATCTGAAGACTTTGGTATTCTGAAGACTTTCTGAAGACTTTGAAAGTGAAGAAATTGGTGTGACCTTGAAGACTTGGTATTCATTCGAGGAACATGAAGCGTGAAGACTTTTGTTTTTGTAGTTTCATTTTCTCTTTCTTGAGTCATAGGAAACACCGTACTGTTAAAGGGGGTCGAGGAAATACTAAGGAAAAATTTCCATGTGATGCTCAACTCAAAATCCTACACCTACCAATCCCTTCGAGTGAAGCCATTGGAAATCTCATACAGTTTAGTCAATTTCTTCAGTGACAGAGATGAAGCTCTTCTGGTCTTTGAGGAATTTTTTCTGACTGAGGAGTTAGGAATTCGCCAGTGCGGACTGCCTACACAGTGAGGAACATGATAGCCCTGGGGATTTTGCTACTCAAAATTCCGACCATTGTTGTGCCATGCGCGAGCTGTCCCAAAATATCTATCCACCTAACGGTCATATCATTGAAGGGCATTTATGTCTTATCATGTCGGGTTGCTCCCTAGGCTATAAATAGCCGCCCCCTACAACCACTAGCTGGTTGGCTACTCCGAGAGAAACTGACACTTGTCATTTGAGAGCAACCCATCCTCTGAGGACTTTGAGCGAAAATCATCAAGTGAGGAAAAACCCAAACCAAAACCCAAACACCTTCAAACCCCAAGTGATTGAGCATCACTGAAGAGATTGATCCTGCATGGATCCGACGCTTGTTACCTTTGAAGACTGTGCTTCTTCCAGACGGTTAGGCATCATCGTCTAGAGCATCCAAGAGGAACTGTGGATCGCTGAGTGACCAAGTTTGTGAAGGTTTGGAAGTCGCCTGAAGACTTACCACGAGTGATTGGGCGAGGTCTGTGTGACCTTAGCTCAAGGAGAATACGGTGAGGACTGGGTGTCCTGAGCTACGTGTTCAGGACTGGGTGTCCGGGACTGTGTGTCCTCGAGTTTAAATACTCAGCCACTCCAACCAGACGTACAACTGAGACAGCAGTTGGAACTGGTCTACCAAATCATTGTCTTCACCAAGCTTATTGGTTCCATTTCCTCAACTCTTTTGTTTCCTCATAACTGTGTTGTGTGCTTGTTCATATCTGTGCTTGAAGACTTTGACTGAAGACTTTCTCAATTTCCTCAGTTCAATTTCTTCAGTCTGATTGTCTTCATCCTGTGTTATCCTGTGCTTACGCTTCCTGTACTCTGTGCCTGTCTTCATTACATCATGATGACTATGCTTGTATTCTGCTATGTTTACTTTTGAGTACTTATTCCGCTGCTAGTAGTTCTTCGCTAAGGAATTTCCTCTCCGGAAAATTCCTCAGTGAAGAATTTCATAAAAATCGCCTATTCACCCCCCCCCTCTAGTCGATATAACACACTTTTAATTGGTATCAGAGCGAGGTACTCCCTTGTTCTGTGTGATTTTGGTTTAACCGCCTGGAGTTTTAGTTATGTCCACCACAGGTATGATCAAGGTCTCTTCTGGGTGTCCTACCTTAAATGGGACAGACTACCCCTACTGGAAGAATAAGATGTGAATGCATCTTGAGGCAATTGATAACGATCTCTGGTATGTTGTGGAAAATGGTGTTCCCTCAGTCACACCTTCTCCGAATGCTGCTGATGTGAAGAGATTCAAGCAACTCAGCTCTCAAGCGAAGAATATCATATGTGGCCATCTAAGCAAAGGACAGTATGGCAGAGTGAGTGCTTTGGAGACAATGAAGCTTATCTAGGACAGGTTGTCCAAAGTGAATGAAGGAGTCTCAACACAGCGTGACTCTTGAGTTGATGTTCTTCGCAATCTCTTCAATCGCTTCAAAAGACTCGACAATGAAAATGTTCAACAAACTTTCGATCGCCTCACTGACATCTCAAATGAGCTTCAAGCACTTGGTGCCACTGACATCACCGACCATGAGGTGGTGAAGAAATTGCTGAGATCGCTTGATTCCTCATTTGACACTCTGGCATTGATGATACAAGAACGTGTTGATTACAAGTCACTTGATCCCGCTGATATTCTCGAGAGGCTAAATACTCATGAGTTCCAACTTGCTAAAAAAAGAGATCTCTATGGTTCAAGCTATGGCAGATCACGTGCACTGAAGGCCAAGGCAGTATCTGAGTCCGAAGATGAAGACTCTGGTAGCAGCCTTGGTGATCCTGAAGAACTAAGCCATGATCTGGCTCTGCTCTTGAAGAAGTTCCAAAAGTTCTCAAGACGTGGTCACCTTGGAAGACCCTCAAGGAGCAATGATTCCTCATCCAGTGACTACAAGAGGAGGCTCTGTCACAAATGCAAAAAACCTGGACATTACATTCAAGATTGTCCTCAGTGGGAAAAGGAATCAAAGAAGAAGAAATACAAGGATTACAGTTCTGATGATGCGAAGAAAAAGAAGAAATCCACAAAATCTTCATCATCAAAATCCTCAAAGCCTCCATATCACAAGAAGAGCAGCTCCAAGAAAGCTAGGGCATTCATTGGCAAAGAAATGGACTCTGAGGCTGAATCTGAAGAAAATGAGGAAGAGGAGTCATCTGAGGAGTCCGAATCCGGAGTGGCAAGCCTAGCTCTCGCCACTGCATTCGTCAGCAAGTCTATCTTCAACACTGAAGAAAATGACCTCACCAACAAGGCTGATGAAGGCGATGATGACTACGCTCCCACCTATTGTTTCATGGCAAAGGGTGCCAAGGTACTCAAATATACCTCCTCTGAATCAAGTGAGAATGAATCTGATGAAAACCTTAAGCCCATCTATTCTAAATTTGCTAAGATTGTTGTAAAACAACAAAGGGCTCTTGAAAAGGTTCAAAACATGCTAGACAAAAGTGATGATATGTTGGGTGAATAAATGGATCGCACTAAAGCCTTGACTGAAAATCTTCAGAAACTTCAGACTAGGTTTGACAATCTTCAAGGTCATCATAACACTCTCTTATCTGATCATGAGAAGCTTTCTTATGAATTTCTTCAAAGAAATCAAGACCTTGAGAAGCTAAGAGTGAGTTATGAAGATCTTCAGAAGGAGCGCGATTCATTACTTGCTCAACAAATCAGCGCTTCTCAGGAAGAATTTGTTCCTCCATGTTTGAAATGCATTGAACGTGAAAATCTGCTAATTCTTCACCTGAATGTTCAAATGCTGATAATGTTTCAAATTCTTCACATGCCTCTGCTATCACTAATTCCTCATCTGAGGACATTGCTAGTATCACTGACGATGCAGGGCTGAAGGAATTGTACATGACAGGCATGTAGAAAAGCCTCAAAGGGCATCAGAATCTTTGTGATGTGCTTAAAAAGAAGTTCCTCAACAAGAACCGTAGGAAAGAGGGTATTGCTTTTGAGAGAAAACTCAATGCAGATGGTACATATTAGAAGCCTGAGCAGTACCCCAAAACTACATGGGTTGCTGCAAAGGGACCTCCAGTTGATCCATCTAACCTATCTGGATATGCATGTGAATCTCCTCATTCTGATGATGAGTCATTTGACTCCAACTATAAATTGTTCAAAAATCAGAATGGTGAAGTATTTGCTAGATATGTTGGCACTAACTGTAGGAACGGTTCCCCTATGAAAAAAATCTGGGTTCCCAAAAGATGCCTTGAAAATCTTCAGGTGAATGTCATCCTGACGTCACCTGTGAAGAATAGGAACCCCAGATCAAATTCTTCATATGGACCAAATTCTTCATATGGATCAAAGTCCTCATATGAACATCATCATGCTAACCCGTCTGTTTCACAGGGAAGATCTAAGGATTATGGATATGTGCATTATTCTTCAAATCATTATGTCCATAAGTCCTCTAAGAATTTCTCTGATTACTCTTATGCTTATTCTAACCCCTCTTATGTGAAACGAAATGGACTGACTTCTATGCCATCCTTCTCGTATGGAGCTCGCAGAATGATGAACTCTTTGCCACCCCTTCAGATGTGGGTGGTGAAGAAAAAGAACTAATCTCTTCTGCATGGTCAGGTCTCCAGACGTATGTAATCGTCTGAAGAATTTGCTGGAGACCTGAGCATGCCTGATAGGACGCAGGCTAATCATGAAGAAATGAACTCTCATTTCTCACGTACTCACACTGCTTTATCTGTTCTGTTGTTTGATGAAATTGATCTGATGAATTGATGTCATATTTTCACTGATGAAGTATATGAGTTTGTAAGCTGCACTAATTCATCTGCAGGATGATCAACCCAAAGCCACTGAGTGGGTCCTCGATAGTGGATGTACAAGTGACATGAGTGGTGACAAGAATCTATTGATGGATGCTCCATTATCTCCGTCACATCTGAAGCATATCATCTTTGCTGACAAAGGCAAAAGTCAGGTACTGGGTCTAGGTAAGGTTGCTATCACAAAGGATCGACACATGGACAAGGTCATGCTTGTTGAGTCCTTAGGATACAACCTTATGTCTGTCTCAATGCTTTGTGATCTTGATATGGTTGTTGTCTTTGGCAAGTACCGTTGTGTTGTGGTTATGGAAGCTGACAATTCCAACGTCTTCGAAGGCTTTAGGAGAGGAGACCTGTATATTGTTGATTTCTCCACAGGACCACAACCAGCCGTGTGCTTACTTTCAAAAGCTTCAGAAGGCTGGCTCTGGCATCGACGACTTGGTCATGTAGGCATGAGGAATTTGCACACGCTTGCGAAGAAGAAGCATGTCATTGGCATCGAGAATGTCAAATTCCTCAAGGATCACCTATGCGGAGCCTGTGAAGCTGGGAAGATGACGAAGGCCAAGCATCCAGCGAAGACTATCATGACCACCACTCGCCCATTTGAATTGCTTCACATGGATCTCTTTGGTCCTAATCATTATTCTGCTATTTTAAATGAAGCATCTCAATATGGCTTTTGTTATTGTTGATGATTACTCTCGTTATACATGGGTACACCTTGTTACTTACAAACATGAAGTGCAGGAAGTCTTCAAACGATTTTCCTTGAGGGCTTCAACCAACTTTGGTGTGAAGATCAAGCACATCAGAAGTGACAATGGCACTGAGTTCAAGAATTCTAGTCTCGATGACTATCTTGATGAACTTGGTATTACTCATGAGTTATCTGCTCCTTACACTCCTCAGCAGAACGGCGTCGTGGAGCGCAAGAACAGGACTCTTGTTGAGATGGCTCGCACTATGCTTGATGAATACAAAATGCCTCATCATTTCTGGACTGAGGCAATTGATACTGCGTGCCACATCATCAACAGAGTATATATTCACAAATTCTTCAAGAAGACTGCCTATGAACTCCTCACTGATAAGAAACCCAATGTAAGTTATTTCAAAGTCTTCGGTGCTAAATGTTGATAAGAGATCCTCATCACAACTCAAAATTTGCACCGAAAGCACATGACGGTTTTATGCTTGGTTATGGAAAGGATTCGCACACCTACAGAGTCTTCAAAAACGTTCTTCACAAGGTTGTTGAAACTGTAGATGTGCGGTTCGATGAAACTAATGGCTCGCAAAGAGAGCACCTACCTACTGTGATAGATGAACCAGCACCTGAGGAAACTATCAAATTCAAGACTACTGAGGATGTCATTCCCACTGAATAATCTGCTGAAGAATTCATTCCAGAACATGAAGAACGTCGAGCTAATGCACCTGAAGAAAATACTGAAGAAAATGGTGCTGAAGAGAATGCTGATCAAATTCTTCAACGGCAACCAGCTCATCCTCGCATTGCAAAAGAAGTGCAAGTTGAAAAGATCATCAATGACATCAAAGCGCTAGGTCCTCTCACACGCTCAAAAGCTTCACATTTATCTAACTTTTGTGGGCACTATGCTTTTGTCTCTATTACAGAACCCACTAAGGTAGATGAAGCATTTCTGGAGCCTGAGTGGATTCAGGCCATGCAAGAAGAATTACATCAGTTCGAGCTCAAAAATGTCTGGGAACTGGTCAAACGTCCAGATCCTCGCAAGCACAATATCATTGGCACAAAGTGGATCTACCGCAACAAGCAAGATGAAAACAGCCTTGTGGTGAGGAATAAGGCATGGCTTGTAGCTCAAGGCTACACATAGGTTTTGAAGATCCAAAGAATCCTGACAAAGTATTCAGACTGAACAAGGCCCTCTATGGCCTCAAGCAGGCCCCACGGGCGTGGTATGATACCTTGAAGGAATTCCTCATGACGAAAGGCTTCAAACCCGGTTCACTCGACCCTACTCTTTTCACTAAATCTTATGATGGTGAATAGTCTGTGTGCCAAATATATGTTGATGATATTATCTTTGGTTGTATTGACCAACGTTATAGTTATGAATTTGCCTATATGATAAGTGAAGAATATCAAGTGTCTATGATGGGAGAGTTGAAATTCTTCTTAGGTCTTCAAATTCGTCAACAACGCAATGACATATTCATATCTCAGGAGAAATACCTCAAGGATGTACTGAGGAAATTAGGCATGCAAGATTGCAAAGGAGTCAAAATTCCTATGCCCACAAATGGCCATCTAAGCGCTGATGAAAATGGTATTGACTTCGATCATAAGGTATACCGCTCCATGATTGGTTCTTTATTGTACTTATGTGCATCTAGGCCAGATATAATGCTTAGTGTTTGCATGTGTGCCCGATTTCAAGCTACACCGAAGGAATCACACCATAAGGTTGTGAAGCATATTCTTCGATATCTAGCTCACACACCAACACTTGGATTATGGTACCCCAAGGGCTCGGCTTTTGATCTCATTGGATATTCTGACTCTGACTATGCTGGTGATCGTGTGGACCGCAAGTCAACATCTGGTACATGTCATTTCCTCGGACGATCTTTGGTCTGTTGGTCCTCGAAGAAACACAACTACGTATCACTATCTACTGCTGAAGCTCAGTATATTGCCGCTGGTTCTTGCTGTGCCCAATTGCTATGGATGAAGCAAACTATCAAGGACTATGACGTCAAGATGAAGAACGTGCCTCTCTACTGTGACAATGAGAGTGCCATCAAGATTGCTCACAACCCAGTTCAGCACTCGAAGACAAAGCACATTCAGATTCGTCATCATTTTCTTCGTGATCATGTGTTGAAGGGCGACATTTCCATTGAGCATGTGAAGACTGAAGAACAGCTAGCCGATATCTTCACAAAGCCCTTGGATGAGAAGAGATTTAACAAGTTGCGGTGTGAGCTAAATATCCTAGAATCTTCGAATGTTCTTTGAAAAGGACACTCATCCTAACACTTATGCAAAATTGATGACTTAGATGTGCAACACAAGAAGAAACGTTTTCTTCAATTCAATGAAGAACAACACTCTTAGTGTGAAGAAATTAACGAAGAATTTGATTCTCAGAACCCTACAATAATTGTACGCGGTGTCGGAAATCATCATTCTTATACGGTGGGTCACGCCACCACCAAAAGTTGAAATTCGTCAATTATTTATATTCTTCAACTTTGCATTGTCTTCACAGTTTCCGTCGTTTTTCTTCATTGGCTATATATATGAGTTTATGTCCTCTACAACATTCACTTATTGCTAATTCTTCAAGTTTGTTTTTCTGCTAAGTGAATGTGATCGGACCCTTCCCCCTCTATGCTATACTCAACCCAATCTATTCACAAATTCTTCAGGTGTGTTCTATTTGAAACTCGTTCAAAATCTTCATTGTGTCCTTGTCAGTTGAAGAAATTGCGAACGGAACTTTAAAACCTATCTTATCTAAATTTTCGGCTTTGCCGCTCAAACCGTTCCGCATCCCACGATATACTTATCCACTCACCCACGATCTAACACGATCTCCACTTCTCACTACGTGGGTGACACATGTCATGCGAATGAGAAGGGTCAGGGGCACGTTCGTCCAATTTCTTCGGGCGAGCAGTTTTTCACCGTGGCTATAAATACCCCTCCTTCCCTTCCTCACTTCTTTTACTCCGCTCGATCTCTCTCCAGCTCGAGCTTCTCAAACCCTAGCGCCGCCGGTGAGGAAGAGCTTCACTGCCTCGACCTCGTTGCCGACGTACTCGCGCCGACCGCGGAAATCTTCACTCCGCCGTCGTCGTAGCCATCTTCCTCCGCCGAGTTAGGGCGTGGAAGATCTACACAGACAAACTTCACCTCTCCTCTTCACTGTTCGTTGTGTTCTTCATCCAGGGTAATTAAAAGTCACTTTTACTGCCCTCGTTGATTCGAATGATTATCTACAAAATCTTCAAAGGTGTTTTTCTTCATATCTTCACACACTAAACACCTCACAAGTCATCTATTCTTGATTTGTTTCTCTAAGCATCATTTTTCTTCAAGATTCCTCAATTTTGTGGATCTTCGATCTATACAACTCTGGAACCTAAGACAAAGAACGCTTAGTGAAATTCTTCAAGACTCATCTGGTGAAATTCCTCAAACTTGTTCTTTAAAAAAAACCTCTGAGAACGCATATGACCTCTCCAAATTCCTCGCAACTATACTCTGTTCACAGGTACTCATGTCACCTGCTGAATCACTAGGTTCTCATCAACTTAACTCATTTGCAGCATTCCTCGAAGAAAAGTTGCATACTTCTTCAGAGAATTCGATTGTTAAAATTCCTCAACTGAAGAAAATGGCTGATGGTAAAAGGCCACAGAAAGGAAGAAAGAAGCCCGAGGTCATGACTGCCTTTGAGATCCCTGAGGAGATATACAAAGATTACTGCACTCCTGATGAGGCCAAGTTTGCAAAAGAGGACAAAATCAGCGCAAGGTGCACATACAGAGGATAGAAAGGAGATGGGTAAGAGAATGGAGGGAGTACAGGTATGTAACTCCAAAGTACATGAAGAAATTTGCACTCAATCCTCCATGCCCAAGAGCTCCATTGGCACCTCGCCAAATAGCAGATCCCACCAGCCTCAAGCGTGGTGAGGACTATCCTGGCGAATGGGCCAAGCGCCAAGCTAAGTTGGCTAAGCAAGCCAGAGAAGCAGTGAGGAAATTCAATAAAGACTCTGCTGCTGCTGCTGCCTCTGCTGAGGCCTCTGCTGTCAAGCCAAAGAAGGCTATGTCAAAGAAGCCTGCGTGCAAGCCAAGTGCTTCACCAACAATGCCCTCAAGGCCAAGTTCCTCAGCAATGCCCTCACGGCCAGAATCCTCAAAGCCCTCACGGCCAATTCCTCATGCTGCTCCTGCTCCCTCAAAATCCTCAGCTCCTC
Source organism: Triticum urartu (assembly GCF_003073215.2). Lineage (NCBI taxonomy): Eukaryota > Viridiplantae > Streptophyta > Magnoliopsida > Poales > Poaceae > Triticum > Triticum urartu. The sequence goes on along the minus strand of NC_053025.1, from coordinate 400,201,634 downwards.
CAAAGTCCTCAGCTGTTCCGACAATGTCCTCAGCACCTGTGCATCTTGCCTCGTGCCAAAGGACTGCAGGCATGTCTATTGCCTCGGGTGTCTCAGCTAGTTCCTCAGCTGCACCAAGTTCCTCAGTTGGCCCCTCACTATTGAAGACAAAGCTGAAAGTGCGTTATATCGACTAGAGGGGGGGTGAATAGGCGATTTTTATGAAATTCTTCACTGAGGAATTTGCCGGTGAGGAAATTCCTTAGCGAAGAACTACTAGCAGCGGAATAAGTACTCAAAAGTAAACATAACAGAATACAAGCATAGTCATCAAGATGAAATGAAGACAGGCACAGAGTACAGGAAGCGTAAGCACAGGATAACACAGGATGAAGACAAACAGACTGAAGAAATTGAACTGAGGAAATTGAGAAAGTCCTCAGTCAAAGTCTTCAAACATAGATATGAACAAGTACACAACTCAATTATGAGGAAATGAAAGAGTTGAGGAAATGGAACCAATAAGATTGGTGAAGACAATGATTTGGTAGACCAGTTCCAATTGTTGTCTCAATTGTACGTCTGGTTGGAGCGGCTGAGTATTTAAACTCGAGGACACATGGTCCCGGACACCCAGTCCTGAACACGCAGCTCAGGACACCCAGTCCTCACCGTATTCTCCTTGAACTAAGGTCACACAGACCTCGTCCAATCACTCATGGTAAGTCTTCAGGTGACTTCCGAACCTTCACAAACTTGGTCACTCGGCGATCCACAATTCCTCTTGGATGCACTAGACCATGACGCCTAACCGTCTGGAAGAAGCAGTCTTCAAAGGTAACAAGCGTCGGATCCACGCAGGATCAATCTCTTCAGTGATGCTCAATCACTTGGGGTTTGTAGGTGTTTGGGTTTTGGGTTTTTCCTCACTTGATGATTTTCGCTCAAAGTCCTCGGAGGATGGGTTGTTCTCAAATGACAAGTGTCAGTTTCTCTCGGAGCAGCCAACCAGCTAGTGGTTGTAGGGGGCGGCTATTTATAGCCTAGGGAGCAGCCCGACATGATAAGACATAAATGCCCTTCAATGATATGACCGTTAGGTGGATAGATATTTTGGGACAGCTGGCTCATAGCACAGCAACGGTCGGAATTTTGAGGGCAAAATCCTCAGGGCTATCATGTTCCTCACTGTGTAGGAAATCCGCACTGGCGAATTCCTAACTCCTCAGTCAGAACAAATTCCTCAGAGACCAGAAGAACTTCGTCTCTGTCGCTGAAGAATATGACTGGACTGTATGAGATTTCCAATGGCTTCACTCGAAGGGATTGGTAGGTGTAGGATTTTGAGTTGAGCATCACTTGGAAATTTTTCCTTAGTATTTCCTCGACCCCCTTTAACAGTACGGTGTTTCCTATGACTCAAGAAAGAGAAAATGAAACTACGAAAACAAAAGTCTTCACGCTTCATGTTCCTCGAATGAATACCAAGTCTTCACGGTCACACCAATTTCTTCACTTTCAAAGTCTTCAGAAAGTCTTCAGAGATCCAAAGTCTTCAGTCGAAGAACTTCATTTTTAGGGGTCGACTTTCTCTATAAATATCAAACTCCTCATAGACTTATAGACCTGTGTACACTCACAAACCCATTAGTCCCTTAACCTATAAGTCTTCAATACACCAAAATCACTAAGGGGCACTAGATGCACTTACAATCTCCCCCTTTTTGGTGATTGATGACAATATAGGTTTAGTATTCAACGGGGATAAACATATGAAGTGTAAATACCAACGTTGAGGAATTTGATTGCAAGATATAGAAGAACTCCCCCTGAAGATGTGCATAGTGAGGAATTTTCTTTTGAAGCAATGCACACTTGAAGAGTTGAATCATGGAGATCTTCCCCTATATCTTGTAACTCATACACGCATTTGACATATAACAGTGAAGAATTTGAAATGCATGATGAAATATGGTGACTGATGTAATTCAGCATGCGTGCAATAATATTTAACGAGGAATAAGCATGCAGAAAAACGCATCAAGAGTATCAGAGCACCATCGGGTTTAAGTTTACAACTCGATCCAATAAAAGTCTCAGAAGAACGAAAGTTGTAACTTTGAAAAAAAACGCCCATATAGAAAGACCCGCTTGAAAACTAACTCAAAATTCTCCCCCTTTGTCATCAAATGACCAAAAGGATCGAATATGAGGACTAACGCCCCTAAAGAATATCAAGTTGATGAAGGAGCGCCAGCGTTGTTGGGGTCGTTTGTTGTAGTAGGGCCTGCCGCAGTGTCGTCCAAGTCTTCATTTTCATCAGTGTCGCGCGATGAAGAATATGAGCTGGCCACCAGAGAAGGAACCTTGACCTTCTTGAATTTCTTCGGTGGAGGTGCAAACTAGTCAAAATCTTCATTGAGACCCATTTTCTTCAGATCTTCTTCACCATACAGATGTGACAGGATTGCCCAGGTGCGACCGAAGACTTGATGGAGGTAGTAATGGTTTTTCTTCACTGCATTGTGTGTAGCAGCCATGTTGTGAAGAAGTGAACCAAACTGACGCTTAACCCATTTGTGATTTCGATCCACCTTCTGGTGAAGACTAAGCAGAAGTTCACGGTCAGTCATCACGCGCGGAGCAGTGGCTTGAGGAGTGGACTTGGGTGCATTGGCAGAGTCATGTGTGGCAGAGTCATCATTGGTGGAATAAGAGGCAGCCTTGCGAAATTGACCATCCAATGGACGAATGCCTTCATCAATAACAGCTGGTGCCTTGCCCTTTCCATCAACTGAGGAATAAGTATGCTTGAGGACTTCAATTGGGGGCAAGTAGCTGAGGTGATTCTGAAAATCAGCTTTGTAGTTGAGTGAAGACCTTGTCCTGAGGAATCTCATAATCCAAGGTGCATAAGGCTTCAGCTCAAATGGAGATAGTGCAACATTTGCCAGAGTCCTCATGAAAAAATCGTGATAATTGACAGGAATGCCATGAACGATGTTGAATACCAGATTCTTCATGATGCCAACAATTTTCTCATCAGATGAGTCGTGGCCTTTGATAGAACTGATTGTCCTCGTAAGAATACGATAGACAGTTCTGGGCACGTAAAGTAATTCCTTCATGAGGAATTTGGTTCTTGGTGCTTGCCCTGACTTCAAAGGTTTCATCAGCACCTGCATGTAATGATTTGTAAGCTCAGGTTCACTATAGATACAACGAGCTTCTTCAAGGGGAGACTGAGTGGTAAGGCACGAAGCAATTCAGAGGCTGGTGCAGTGTAGTGAGTATTTTCAGACATCCAGTCCAGCACCCATGAATTCACATCTTCAGAATCTCCTGTGATGTGCAGCGTTGCATAGAATTGAAGAATCAGTTCTTCATTCCAATCGCAGATGTCAGAGAAAAAGTTTAACAGTCCAACATCGTGAAGAACACTAAGGACTGGTGCGAAGCACGGCAGAGATTCCATGTCCACGTGAGGAATATGCTCATGATAGAAGATTTTCTCCTTGTTGTACAGCTCTGAGGAATAGAAATTGGCTTGACTAGCAGTCCAGAAACGCCTCTTCCTAATGCGAGCAGAGTTATATGGGTTGTAATCTTCGAAGAATACATGCTCGCCAAAGAAATCATCAGCCTTGAAATTTTTCTTGCGTGAGAATGGATCCTTTGGCTTCGGCAGAGGAGTGTTCAGTGAGTTGCATCACGACCTCAGGAATCTCAATCGCAGGTTCTTCAGGCTGAGGAATTTCTGGTTCCTCCTCAGTGGCAGTCTGCTTCGTTGGTTGTTCAGCAGCAGCAGTTTCTTCAGCGCTAGTGGCTGGAACTTCATCATGGACAGATGCAGGGATGAGTTTCTTCAAAGCCCATTTGAACAGTTGGTGCAGGCGACTGAGGTATTTGCTGCAGCGGTGTGAACATTGGAGAGTTTGGATGCTGACTTTCCCAAAATTCATCACTGATTACGGGTGTGGAGCAGCCAACGTCCACATCTTCATCTTCCATATTTTCAACGCCAGCCTCTTGAGCTGTGAACTGAGGCATGGGCGAGGAGATGATAGGTGTTGAAGGGATCGCATCCACTTCAATTTCTTCATCCAACGGCTCAGACGAAGTAGCAGAAGGAGTTTCTTCATTAGATCCGCTGGGGATCACATATTCTTCATCAAAAGGAACAAGGTCTTTCGATGGCCTGGTTGAGATGGGAACAACATCAATCGGATTAGCAAATGAACTTGTCATAGGCTTCATCTTCTTCGGAGCTGAAGAAGATGAAGCAGCTGATGCTTTCCTTTTATTCACTGCAGCACACTCTGCAGCCTTTGTCTTCTTCACATCTGATGCAGATGGAAGGATTGGAGTTGAAGTTGGTGCAGGAGCAGCTGAGGAATCTGGTTGATTTTCTTAAGGCACAACTGATGCAGTTGCCCTGAGTTCTTCATTTTCTTCAGGCGCACCACTAGTGGGTGCCCTGGCAATTTCTTCAGCTGCTGGAATGCAGTCATCATCCCTGGAACTCACATTTTCTTCAGTAGCCTGATTGTAATCAGCGGTGCTGGCATTTTTCTTCAGTAGGCTGAGCAGATGCTTCAGCCTGAGGAATTTCCTGTTGCGTTGGGGCTGCAACATTGGAAGTGAAGTTATCCGCAAGTTTCACAAAACGAAACTTGGCTCCAAGCCAATCAGCGCGATATGCGTCAAATTCATCACTGAGTTTCTTGATCTCAGTCTGAATAGTGACATGTTCTTCAGCTGTCATAGAGACAACGTTTTTCTTCAGATAGCGCTCTTTCTTATACTGCGCTTTCTTGATCTGTCTGGCCTTCTCAAATTTCCACTTTTCTTCTTGAATGAAGTGGGTCAGCATGTGACTTTGGCCAGGAGTCAGCTTGAAGTCAGGCATGGGAGTGTTGGGGTCCTTGTGCCAAACATCAATGTAGTCGAGGATCAACTTGGGATCCAAAAGCAGTGGCACCTCTGTTCCTTTGGCTCTAGCGGCCCTGACTTGCCTGTCTCTGATGATTTCTGCAAGTTCATCATCATCAGCTTCGTCTTCTTCAGACGGCACTTGGAAAGCGACTTGTTTCTTTTGAGGACTTGGGCGAGGACCTAGTCCAGCAGTGGCCTTTGTCTTCAGCAGTGAGGGGCCAGCTGAGGTGAAGGAAATATGCCCTAGAGGCAATAATAAAGTTATTATTTATTTCCTTATATCATGATAAATGTTTATTATTCATGCTAGAATTGTATTAACCGTAAACATAATACATGTGTGAATACATAGACAAACAGAGTGTCACTAGTATGCCTCTACTTGACTAGCTCGTTGATCAAAGATGGTTATGTTTCCTAACCATAGACATGAGTTGTCATTTGATTAACGGGATCACATCATTAGGAGAATGATGTGATTGACTTGACCCATTCTGTTAGCATAGCACTTGATCGTTTAGTTTGTTGCTATTGCTTTCTTCATGACTTATACATGTTCCTATGACTATGAGATTATGCAACTCCCATTTACCGGAGGAACACTTTGTGTGCTACCAAACGTCACAACATAACTGGGTGATTATAAAGGTGCTCTACAGGTGTCTCCGAAGGTACTTGTTGGGTTGGCGTATTTCGAGATTAGGATTTGTCACTCCAATTGTCGGAGAGGTATCTCTGGGCCCACTCGGTAATGCACATCACTATAAGCCTTGCAAGCATTGCAACTAATGAGTTAGTTGCGGGATGATGTGTTATGGAACGAGTAAGGAGACTTGCCGGTAACGAGATTGAACTAGGTATTGAGATACCGACGATCGAATCTCGGACAAGTAACATACCGATGACAAAGGGAACAACGTATGTTGTTATGCGGTTTGACCGATAAAGATCTTCATAGAATATGTAGGAGCCAATATGAGCATCCAGGTTCCGCTATTGGTTATTGACCGGAGACGTGTCTCGGTCATGTCTACATAGTTCTCGAACCCGTAGGGTCCGCACGCTTAAAGTTCGATGATGGTTATATTATGAGTTTATGTGTTTTGATGTACCGAAGGAGTTTGGAGTCCCGGATGAGATCAGGGACATGACGAGGAGTCTCGAAATGGTCGTGACGTAAAGATCGATATATTGGACGACTATATTCGGACATCGGAAAGGTTTCGAGTGATTCGGGTATTTTCAGGAGTACCGGGGAGTTACGGGAATTCGTATTGGGCCTTAATGGGCCATACGGGAAAGGAGAGAAAGGCCTCAAAGGGTGGCCGCACCCCTCCCCATGGGCTGGTCCGAATTGGACTAGGGAGGGGGGCGCCCCCTTCCTTCCTTCTCCTTTTCCCTTCCCTTTCCTTCCCTCCTACTCCTACTACTTGGAAGGGCTCCTAGTTCTACTAGAAAAGGGGGAATCCTACTCCCGGTGGGAGTAGGACTCCCCTAGGGCGCGCCATAGAGAGGGCCGGCCCCTCCCCTCCTCCACTCCTTTATATACGTGGCCAGGGGGCACCCCATAGGCACAACAATTGATCTCTTGATCTCTTAGCCGTGTGTGGTGCCCCTCTCCACCATAATCCACCTCGATCATATCGTAGCGGTGCTTAGGCGAAGCCCTGCGTCGGTAGAACATCATCATCGTCACCATGCCGTCGTGCTGACGAAGCTCTCCCTCAACACTCGGTTGGATCGGAGTTCGAGGGACGTCATCGAGTCGAACGTGTACAGAACTCGGAGGTGCCGTGCATTCGGTACTTGATCGGTCAGATCATGAAGACGTACGACTACATCAACCGCGTTGTGCTAACGCTTCTGCTTTCGGTCTACGAGGGTATGTAGGCAACACTCTCCCCTCTCGTTGCTATGCATCACCATGATCCTGTGTGTGCGTAGGAAAATTTTGAAATTACACAAGGTCCTTTGATGGTCTGGTTGAGATGGGAACAGCATCAATCGGATTAGCAAATGAACTTGTCATAGGCTTCATCTTCTTCGGAGCTGAAGAAGATGAAGCAGCTGATGCTTTCCTTTTATTCACTGCAGCATGCTCTGCAGCCTTTGTCTTCTTCATATCTGATGCAGATGGAAGGATTGGAGTTGAAGTTGGTGCAGGAGCAGCTGAGGAATCTGGTTGATTTTCTTCAGGCACAAATGATGCAGTTGCCCTGAGTTCTTCATTTTCTTCAGGCGCACCACTAGTGGGTGCCCTGGCAATTTCTTCAGCGGCTGGAATGTAGTCATCAGCCCTTGAACTCACATTTTCTTCAGCAGCCTGATTGTCATCAGCGGTGCTAGCATTTTTCTTCAATAGGTTGAGCATATGCTTCAGCCTGAGGAATTTCCTGTTGCGTTGGGGCTGCAACATTGGAAGTGAAGTTATCCGCAAGTTTCACAAAACGAACCTTGGCTCCAGGCCAATCAGCGCGATATGCGTCAAATTCATCACTGAGTTTCTTGATCTCAGTCTGAATAGTGACAAGTTCTTCAGTTGTCATAGAGACAATGTTTTTCTTCAGATAGCGCTCTTTCTTGTACTGCACTTTCTTGATCTGCCTGGCCTTCTCAAATTTCCACTTCTCTTCTTGAATGAAGTGGGTCAGCATGTGACTTTGGCCAGGAGTCAGCTTGAAGTCAGGCATGGGAGTGTTGGGGTCCTTGTGCCAAACATCAATGTAGTCGAGGATCAACTTGGGATCCAAAAGAAGTGGCACCTCTGTTCCTTTGGCTCTAGAGGCCCTGACTTGCCTGTCTCTGATGATTTCTGCAAGTTCATCATCATCAGCTTCGCCTTCTTCAGACGGCACTTGGAAAGCGACTTGTTTCTTTTGAGGACTTGGGCGAGGAGCTCGTCCAGCAGTGGCCTTTGTCTTCAGCGGTGAGGGGCCAGCTGAGGAACTTGGTGCAGCTGAGGAACTAGCTGAGACACCTGAGGCAATGGATATGCCTGCAGTCCTTTGGCATCAGGCGAGATGCACAAGTGCTGAGGATTGAGTCGGAGCTACCGAAGACTTTGGCGGAGGAGCTGAGGACTTTTGAGGAACAGGAGCAGCATGAGGAATTGGCCGTGAGGGCTTTGAGGATTCTGGCCGTGAGGGCATTGCTGATGAGCTTGGCCTTGAGGGCATTGTTGGTGAAGCACTTGGCTTGCGCGCAGGCTTCTTTGACATAGCCTTCTTTGGCTTGACAGCAAAGGCCTCAGCAGAGGCAGCAGCAGCAGCACAGTCTTCATTGAATTTCCTCACTGCTTCTTTGGCTTGCTTAGCCAACTTGACTTGGCGCTTGGCCCATTAATCAGGATAGTCCTCACCGCGCTTGAGGCTGGTGGGATCAGCAATTTGGCCAGGTGCCAATGGAGCTCTTGGGCATGGAGGATTGAGTGCGAATTTCTTCATGTACTTTGGAGTTACATACCTGTACTCCCTCCACTCTCTTGCCCATCTCCTTTCTATTTTCTGAATGCGCACCTTGCGCTCATTCTTGGTTTCCTCAGTAGGTGTGCAGTACCCAGCATATATTTCATCAGGGATCTCAAACGCTGTATTGACCTCAGGCCTCTTTCCTCCCTTCTATGGCTTCTTATCCATTTTCTTCAGTTGAGGAATTTTAACAATCAAATTCTCTAAAGAAGTATGTAACTTTTCTTCGAGGAACGCTGCAAATGAGTTAAGTTGATGAGAACCTAGTGATTCAGCAGCTGACATGAGTACCTGTGAACAGAGTATAGTTGCGAGGAATTTGGATAGGTCATATGCGTTCTCAGAGGGTTTTTTAAAGAAAGAACAAGTTTGAGGAATTTGACCATATGAGTCTTGAAGAATTTCACTAAGCGTTCTTTGTCTTAGGTTCCAGAGTTCTATAGATCGAAGATCCACACAATTGAGGAATCTTGAAGAAAAATGATGCTTAGAGAAACGAATCAAGAACAGATGACTTGTGAGGTGTTTAGTGTGTGAAGATATGAAGAAAAACACCTTTGAAGATTTTGTAGATAATCATTCGAATCAACGAGGGCAGTAAAAGTGGCTTTTAATTACCCTGGATGAAGAACACGACGAACAGTGAAGAGGAGAGGTGAAGTTCGTCTGTGTAGATCTTCCACGCCCTAACTCGGCGGAGGAAGACGGCTACGGCGGCGGCGGAGTGAAGATTTCCGCGGTCGACGCGAGTACGTCGGCGACGAGGTCGAGGCAGAGAAGCTCTTCCTCACTGGCGGCGATGAAGTAGAGGCGGCGCTAGGGTTTGAGAAGCTCGAGCTGGAGAGAGGTCGAGCGGAGTAAAAGAAGTGAGGAAGGGAAGGAGGGGTATTTATAGCCACGGTGAAAAACTGCTCGCCCGAAGAAATTGGACGAACGTGCCCCTGACCCTTCTCATTCGCTTGACATGTGTCACCCACGTACTGAGAGGTGGAGATCATGTGCGATCGTGGGTGAATGGATAAGTGTATCGTGGGATGCGGAACGGTTTGAGCGGCAAAGCCGAAAATTTAGATAAGATAGGTTTTGAAGTTCCGTTCGCAATTTCTTCAGCTGACAAGGACACAATGAAGATTTTGAACGAGTTTCAAATAGAACGCACATGAAGAATTTGTGAACAGATTGGGTTGAGTATAGCATAGAGGGGGAAGGGTCCGATCACATTCACTTAGCAAAAAAACCAACTTGAAGAATTAGCAATAAGTGAATGCTTTAGAGGACATAAACTTATATATATATATATATAGTCAATGAAGAAAAACGACGGAAGCAGTGAAGACAATGCAAAGTTGAAGAATATGAATAATTGAGGAATTTCAACTTTTGGTGGTGGCGTGACCCACCGTATAAGAATGATGATTTCAGACACCGCGTACAATTATCGTAGGGTTCTGAGAATCAAATTCTTCGTTAATTTCTTCATACTAAGAGTGTTGTTCTTCATTGAATTGAAGAAAAACGTTTCTTCATGTGTTGCACATCTAAGTCATCAATTTTGCATAAGTGTTAGGATGAGTGTCCTTTTCAAAGAACATTCGAAGATTCTAGGATATTTAGCTCACACCGCAACTTGCTAAATCTCTTCTCATCCAAGGGCTTGGTGAAGATATCGGCTAGCCATTCTTCAGTATTCACATGCTCAATAGAAATATCGCCCTTCAACACATGATCATGAAGAAAATGATGACGAATCTGAATGTGCTTGGCCTTGGTCATCTTTCCAGCTTCACAGGCTCCGCATAAGTGATCCTTGAGGAATTTTACATTCTCAATGCCAATGACATGCTTCTTCTTCACAAGCGTGTGCAAATTCGTCATGCCTGCATGACCAAGTCGTCGATGCCAGAGCCAGCCTTCTGGAGCTTTTGCAAGTAAGCACACAGCTGGTTGTGATCCTGTAGAGAAATCAACAATATACAGGTCTCCTCTCCTAAAGCCTTCGAAGACTTTGGAATTGTCAGCTTCCATAACCACAACACAACGGTACTTGCCAAAGACAACAACCATATCAATATCACAAAGCATTGAGACAGACATAAGGTTGTATCCTAAGGACTCAACAAGCATGACTTTGTCCATGTGTCGATCCTTTGTGATCGCAACCTTACCTAGACCCAATACCTGACTTTTGCCTTTATCAGCAAAGATGATATGCTTCAGATGCGACAGAGATAATGGAGCATCCATCAATAGATTCTTGTCACCAGTCATGTGGTTTGTACATCCACTATCGAGGACCCACTCAGTGGCTTTGGGTTGATCATCCTATAGATGAATTAGTGCAGCTTACAAACTCATATACTTCATCAGTGAAGAATATGACATCAATTCATCAGATCAATTTCATCAAGCAAAAGAACAGATAAAGCAATATGAGGACGTGAGAAATGAAAGTTCATTTCTTCATGATTAGCCTGCGTCCTATCAGGCATGCTCAGGTCTCCAGCAAATTCTTCAGACGATTACGTACGTCTGGAGACCTGACCCTGCAGAAGAGGTTAGTTCTTTTTCTTCACCACCCACATCTAAAGGAGTGGCAAAGAGTTCATCATTCTGCGAGCTCCATACGAGAAGGATGGCATAGAAGCCGGTCCATTTCGTTTCACATAAGAGGGGTTAGAATAAGCATAAGAGTAAGCAGAGAAATTCTGCAAGGACTTATGGACATAATAATTTGAAGAATAATGCACATATCCATAATCCTTAGATCTTCCCTGCGAAACAGACGGGTTAGCATGAAGATGTTCATATGAGGACTTTGATCCTTTTGAGGAATATGATCCATGTGAGGATTTTGGTTCGTATGAGGACTTGGATCCTTATGAAGAATTTGGTCCATATGAAGCATTTGATCTGGGGTTCCTATTCTTCACAGGTGGCGTCATGATGACATTCACCTGAAGATTTTCAAGGCATCTTTTGGGAACCCAGATTTTCTTCATAGGGGGACCGTTCCTACAGTTAGTGCCAACATATCTAGCAAATACTTAACCATTCTGATTTTTGAACGGTTTATAGTTGGAGTCAAATGACTCATCATCAGAACGAGGAGATTCACATGTAAATCCAGATAAGTTAGATGGATCAACTGGAGGTCCCTTTGCAGCAACCCATGTAGTTTTGGGGTACTGCTCAGGCTTCCAATATGTACCATCAGCATTGAGTTTCCTCTCAAAGGCAATACCCTCTTTCCTAGGGTTCCTATTGAGGATCTGCTTTTTAAGCACATCACAAAGAGTCGGATGCCCTTTGAGGCTTTTGTACATGCCTGTTGTGTACAATTCCTTCAGCCCTGCATCATAAGTGATACTAGCAATGTCCTCAGATGAGGAATTAGTGATAGCAGAGGCATGGGAAGAATTTGAAACATTAGCAGCATTTGAACATTCAGTTGAAGAATTAGCAGATTCACGTTCAATGCACTTCAAGCATGGAGGAACAAATTCTTCCTGAGAAGCACTGATTTGTTGACCAAGTAATGAATCGCGCTCCTTCTGAAGATCTTCATAACTCACTCTTAGCTTCTCAAGGTCTTGCTTTCTTTGAAGAAATTCATAAGAAAGCTTCTCATGATCCAATAAGAGAGTGTTATGATGACTTTGAAGATTGTCAAGCTTAGACTGAAGTCTCTGAAGATTTTCAGTCAAAGTTTTTAGTGCGATCCATTTCTTCACCCAACATATCATCACTTTTGTCTAGCATGTTTTGAACCTTTTCTAAAGCCCTTTGTTGTTTTACAGCAATCTTAGCAAGTTTAGAATAGCTAGGTCCAAAATCATCATCAGATTCATCATCACTAGACTCGGATGAGGAACATTTGGTTACCTTGGCACCTTTTGCCATGAGGCATGGTGCAGAAGATGATGGTTCAGGTTCGAAATTCATCGTTTTGAGTGATTCCTTGAAATCCTCAAACCAAGGATCATGACAAGTTCGATGACCTTCATAGACGTCAGAGATTCGGTCCCAGATAAGCTTCGCATTGCAAAGATGCATAATGCGCCTGAATTCATCTCTGGATAGGCAGGAACAGATGATATCCTTCGCCATGATGTCAAGTCGAGTGTACTTGCGAATATCATCAGTGTCCGCCATCTTGCATAGATCGGTAAGACCAATCTCAGTGACGGTCCACAGCTCGCTGTTCATTGCCATGAGGCGCTTCCTCATCATGGCCTTCCACTTGGGATAATCATGACCGTCAAAGATGGGGCATGTCACTTTCTTCATACCTGCGGTCGACATAACTAAAACTCCAGGCGGTTAAACCAAAATCACACAGAACAAGGGAGTACCTTGCTCTGATACCAATTGAAAGTGTGTTATATTGACTAGAGGGGTGAATAGGCGATTTTTATGAAATCCTTCACTGAGGAATTTGCCGGTGAGGAAATTCCTTAGCGAAGAACTACTAGCAGTGGAATAAGTACTCAAAAGTAAACATAACAGAATACAAGCATAGTCATCATGATGAAATGAAGACAGGCACAGAGTACAGGAAGCGTAAGCACAGGATAACACAGGATGAAGACAAACAGACTAAAGAAAATGAACTGAGGAAATTGAGAAAGTCTTCAGTCAAAGTCTTCAAACACAGATATGAACAAGTACACAACTCAATTATGAGGAAATGAAAGAGTTGAGGAAATGGAACCAGTAAGCTTGGTGAAGACAATGATTTGGTAGACCAGTTCCAACTGCTGTCTCAGTTGTACGTCTGGTTGGAGCGGCTGAGTATTTAAACTCGAGGACACACAGTCCCGGACACCCAGTCCTGAACACGCAGCTCAGGACACCCAGTCCTCACCGTATTCTCCTTGAACTAAGGTCACACAGACCTCGTCCAATCACTCATGGTAAGTCTTCAGGTGACTTCCGAACCTTCACAAACTTGGTCACTCGGCGATCCACAATTCCTCTTGGATGCACTAGAACATGACGCCTAACCGTCTGGAAGAAGCACAGTCTTCAAAGGTAACAAGCGTCGGATCCACGCAGGATCAATCTCTTCAGTGATGCTCAATCACTTGGGGTTTGCAGGTGTGTTTGGGTTTTGGGTTTTTCCTCACTTGATGATTTTCGCTCAAAGTCCTCGAAGGATGGGTTGCTCTCAAATGACAAGTGTCAGTTTCTCTCGGAGCAGCCAACCAGCTAGTGGTTGTAGGGGGCGGCTATTTATAGCCTAGGGAGCAGCCCGACATGATAAGACATAAATGCCCTTCAATGATATTACCGTTAGGTGGATAGATATTTTGGGACAGCTGGCGCATAGCACAGCGATGGTCGGAATTTTGAGTAGCAAAATCCTCAGGGCTATCATGTTCCTCACTGTGTAGGAAATCCGCACTGGCGAATTCCTAACTCCTCAGTCAGAACAAATTCCTCAGAGACCAGAAGAACTTCGTCTCTGTCGCTGAAGAATATGACTGGACTGTATGAGATTTCCAATGGCTTCACTCGAAGGGATTGGTAGGTGTAGGATTTTGAGTTGAGCATCACATGGAAATTTTTCCTTAGTATTTCCTTGACCCCCTTTAACAGTACCGTGTTTCCTATGACTCAAGAAAGAGAAAATGAAACTACGAAAACAAAAGTCTTCACGCTTCATGTTCCTCGAATGAATACCAAGTCTTCACGGTCACACCAATTTCTTCACTTTCAAAGTCTTCAGAGATCCAAAGTCTTCAGTCGAAGAACTTCATTTTTAGGGGTCGTCTTTCTCTGTAAATATCAAACTCCTCATAGACTTATAGACCTGTGTACACTCACAAACGCATTAGTCCCTTAACCTATAAGTCTTCAATACTCCAAAATCACTAAGGGGCACTAGATGCACTTACAAAAGTCAACTACTGGACGCGGTCCTCGACCAAGTCCTCAAAAGAAGCAAGTCGCGTTCCAAGTGTCGTCTGATGAAGACGAAGCTGATGATGATGAACTTGCAGAAATCATCAGAGACAGGCAAGTCCGGGCCGCTAGAGCCAAGGGAACAGAGGTGCCACTGCTTTTGGATCCCAAGTTGATCCTCGAATACATTGATGTTTGGCACAAGGACCCCAACACCCCCTTGCCTGATTTCAAGATGACTCCTGGTCAAAGTCACATGTTGACTCACTTCATACAAGAAGAGAAATGGAAATTTGAACAGGGGAGGAGAGTGAAGAAAGCGCAGTACAAGAAAGAGCGCTTTCTGAAGCAAAACATTATGAAGCTTTCACCTGAAGAACTTGTTGCTCTCCAATCTAAAATCAATAACTGAGTGATGAATTTGATCGCTATTATGCTGACTGGCTGGGAGCCAAAGTCAGATTTGTAAAGATCACAGAACAGTTCACCTCCACTGTTGCAGCCCCAACGCAACAGGACATTCCTCAGGCTGAAGCATCTGCTTAGCCTACTGAAGAACATGCCAACACCGCTGATGAAAATCAGGCTCCTGAAGAAAATGTGAGTTCCAGGGTTGATGACTGCATTCCAGCCGCTGAAGAAATTGCCAGGGCATCCACTAGTGGTGCGCCTGAAGAAACTGAAGAAATCAGGGCAACTGCATCAGTTGTGCCTGAAGAAAATCAACCAAATTCCTCAGCTGCTCCTGCGCCAACTTCAACTCCAATCCTTCCATCTGCATCAGATGTGAAGAAGACCAAGGCTGCAGAGCGTGCTGTAGTGAAGAAAAGGAAAGCACCAGCTGCTTCAGATTCTTCAGCTCCGAAGAAGATGAAGCCCTTGACGAGTTCATTTGCTAATCCGATTGATGTTGTTCCCATCTCAACCAGGCCATCAAAGGACATTGTTCCTTTTGATGAAGAATATGTGATCCCCAGCGGATCTAATGAAGAAACTCCTTCTGCTACTTCGTCTGAGCCGTTGGATGAAGAAATTGAAGTGGATGCGATCCCTTCAACACTTATCATCTCCTCGCCCATGCCTCAGTTCACAGCTGAAGATGCTGGCATTGAAAAAATGGAAGATGAGGATGTGGACGTTGGCTGCTCCACACCCGTAATCAATGATGAATTCTGGGAAAGTCAGCATCCAAACTCTCCAATGTTCACACCGCTGCAGCAAATACCTCAGTCGCCTGCACCAACTGTTCAAATGGGCTCTAAAGAAACTCACCCCACTTCATCTGTGCACGAGGAAATTCCAGCCACTAGTGCTGAAGAAAATGCTGCTGGTAAACATCTGAAGTCACAGACTGCCACTGAAGAGGAACCAAAAATTCCTCAGCCTGAAGAACCTGCGATTGAGATTCCAAAGGTCGTGATGCAACTCACTAACACTCCTCTGCCAAAGTATCCATTCTCACGCAAGCAAAAGTTCAAGGCTGATGATTTCTTCGGCGAGCATGTATTCTTCGAAGACTACAACCCATATAACTCTGCTCGCATTAGGAAGAGGCGTTTCTGGACTGCTAGTCAAGCCAATTTCTATTCCTCAGTGCTGTTCAACAAGGAGAAAATCTTCTATCATGAGCATATTCCTCACGTGGACATGGAATCTCTGCCGTGCTTCGCACCAGTCCTTAGTGTTCTTCACAACGCTGCACTGTTAAACTTTTTCTCTGACATCTGCGATTGGAATGAAGAACTGATTCTTCAATTCTATGCAACGCTGCACATCACAGGAGATTCTGAAGATGTGAATTCATGGGTGCTGGACTGGATGTCTGAAAATACTCACTACACTGCACCAGCCTCTGAATTGCTTCGTGCCTTACCACTCAGTCCTCCCCTTGAAGAAGCTCGTTGTATCTACAGTGAACCTGAGCTTACAAATCATTACATGCAGGTGCTGATGAAACCTTTGAAGTCAGGGCAAGCACCAAGAACCAAATTCCTCGTGAAGGAATTGCTTTACGTGCCCAGAACTATCTATCGTATTCTTACGAGGACAATCAGTCCTATCAAAGGCCACGACTCATTTGATGAGAAAATTATTGGCATCATGAAGAATCTGGTATTCAACATCGTTCATGGCATTCCTGTCAATTATCACGATTTCTTCATGAGGACTCTAGCAAATGTTGCACTATCTCCATTTGAGCTGAAGCCTTATGCACCTTGGATTATGAGATTCCTCAGGACAAGGTCTTCACTCAACTACAAAGCTGATTTTCAGAATCACCTCAGCTACTTGCCCCCAATTGAAGTCCTCAAGCAGACTTATTCCTCGGTTGATGGAAAGGGCAAGGCACCAGCTGTTATTGATGAAGGCATTCGTCCATTGGATGGTCAATTTCGCAAGGCTGCCTCTTACTCCACCAATGATGACTCTGCCACACATGACTCTGCCAATGCACCCAAGTCCACTCCTCAAGCCACTGCTCCGCGCGTGATGACTGACCGTGAACTTCTGCTTAGTCTTCACCAGAAGGTGGATCGAAATCACAAATGGGTTAAGCGTCAGTTTGGTTCACTTCTTCACAACATGGCTGCTACACACAATGCAGTGAAGAAAAACCATTACTACCTCCATCAAGTCTTCGGTCGCACCTGGGCAATCCTGTCACATCTGTATGGTGAAGAAGATCTGAAGGAAAATGGGTCTCAATGAAGATTTTGACTGGTCTGCACCTCCACCGAAGAAATTCAAGAAGGTCAAGGTTCCTTCTCTGGTGGCCAGCTCATATTCTTCATCGCGCGACACTGATGAGAATGAAGACTTGGACGACACTGCAGCAGGCCCTACTATGACAAACGACCCCAACAACGCTGGCGCTCCTTCATCAACTTGATATTCTTTAGGGGCGTTATTCCTCATATTCGATCCTTTTGGTCATTTGATGACAAAGGGGGAGAATTTTGAGTTAGTCTTCAAGCGGGTCTTTCTATATGGGCATTTTTTTTCAAAGTTACAACTCTCGTTCTTCTGAGACTTTTATTGGATCGAGTTGTAAACTTAAACCCAATGGTGCTCTGATACTCTTGATGCATTTTTCTGCATGCTTATTCCTCGTTAAATATTATTGCACGCATGCTGAATTACATCAGTCACCATATTTCATCATGCATTTCAAATTCTTCACTGTTATATGTCAAATGTGTGTATGAGTTACAAGATATAGGGGAGATCTCCATGATTCAACTCTTCAAGTGTGCATTGCTTCAAAAGCAAATTCCTCACTATGCACATCTTCAGGGGGAATTCTTCTATATCTTGCAATCAAATTCCTCAACATTGGTATTTACACTTCATATGTTTATCCCCGTTGAAAACTTAACCTATATTGTCATCAATCACCAAAAAGGGGGAGATTGTAAGTGCATCTGGTGCCCCTTAGTGATTTTGGTGTATTGAAGACTTATAGGTTAAGGGACTAATGCGTTTGTGAGTGTACACAGGTCTATAAGTCTATGAGGAGTTTGATATTTATAGAGAAAGTCGACCCCTAAAAATGAAGTTCTTCATCTGAAGACTTTGGTATTCTGAAGACTTTCTGAAGACTTTGAAACTGAAGAAATTGGTGTGACCTAGAAGACTTGGTATTCATTCGAGGAACATCAAGCGTGAAGACTTTTGTTTCCGTAGTTTCATTTTCTCTTTCTTGAGTCATAGGAAACACCGTACTGTTAAAGGGGGTCGAGGAAATACTAAGGAAAAATTTCCATGTGATGCTCAACTCAAAATCCTACACCTACCAATCCCTTCGAGTGAAGCCATTGGAAATCTCATACAGTTCAGTCAATTTCTTCAATGACAGAGACGAAGCTCTTCTGGTCTCTGAGAATTTGTTCTGACTGAGGAGTTAGGAATTCTCCAGTGCGGACTGCCTACACAGTGAGGAACATGATAGCCCTGAGGATTTTTCTACTCAAAATTCCGACCGTTGTTGTGCTATGCGCCAGCTGTCCCAAAATATCTATCCACCTAACGGTCATATCATTGAAGGGCATTTATGTCTTATCATGTCGGGCTGCTCCCTAGGCTATAAATAGCCGCCCCCTACAACCACTAGCTGGTTGGCTGCTCCGAGAGAAACTGACACTTGTCATTTGAGAGCAACCCATCCTTCGAGGACTTTGAGCGAAAATCATCAAGTGAGGAAAAACCCAAAACCCAAACACACCTGCAAACCCCAAGTGATTGAGCATCACTGAAGAGATTGATCCTGCGTGGATCCGACGCTTGTTACCTTTGAAGACTGTGCTTCTTCCAGACGGTTAGGCGTCATGGTCTAGAGCATCCAAGAGGAATTGTGGATCGCCGAGTGACCAAGTTTGTGAAGGTTTGGAAGTCGCCTGAAGACTTACCACGAGTGATTGGGCGAGGTCTGTGTGACCTTAGCTCAAGGAGAATACGGTGAGGACTGGGTGTCCGGGACTGTGTGTCCTCAAGTTTAAATACTCAGCCGCTCCAACCAGACGTACAACTGAGACAACAGTTGGAACTGGTCTACCAAATCATTATCTTCACCAAGCTTACTGGTTCCATTTCCTCAACTCTTTCATTTCCTCATAACTGTGTTGTGTGCTTGTTCATATCTGTGCTTGAAGACTTTGACTGAAGACTTTCTCAATTTCCTCAGTTCAATTTCTTCAGTCTGATTGTCTTCATCGTGTGTTATCATGTGCTTACGCTTCCTGTACTCTGTGCCTGTCTTCATTTCATCATGATGACTATGCTTGTATTCTATTATGTTTACTTTTGAGTACTTATTCCGCTGCTAATAGTTCTTCGCTAAGGAATTTCCTCTCCGGCAAATTCCTCAGTGAAGAATTTCATAAAAATCGCCTATTCACCCCCCCTCTAGTCGATATAACGCACTTTCAATTCACAACCTGTCCGACTATTGGGCTGGGGGGCAGCCCCCTCCTATTCCTCGGCGGCAGACAGCCGCCCCGTGAGATGATGTGAACGGCGAGGGAGACGATGGCGGGGAAGCGTCGTCGGGCCAACTGCTTTTCTCCTCTTGCAGTTGGGTTCGGTCGACAAAGACTCCACCGGCTCGCTCTGGCAGGACACCCTCACAAACGGCAGCCTATAGATGCTCGATCCTTCAATCTCTGGTGGATGCTCCACCTGGGATCGATACTCCCACCACCGCTCCCTCACGATTGGATTCGGTGAATCTGTTTGCTCCATGGCCCAGAGGAGCAGCTCTATGTACTCCGGCGCGACTCCCTCCGGGAGTATCACCGCCTTTTTGCTCTGTTGCAGATATTTGGCCATGGATGTCGCCGTCGCCGCTAGTTGGTCCTTGTTGTCAAACCAAGACTGTATCTCCAACATCCTAGCTACCTTCACAGGGTCGCCGTCTGCGATCCTCACGTATCGGTTGTACTCCTCCATTGATCTACTTCTCCACAACACCTTCACTCGCCGGCGGTGGTTTTTGAATGGAAGAGGAGAGGAGCAGCGCTGGTTTTGGATTAGAACGGGAGAGGAGCGACGCTGGTTTTGGACTGGAACAGGAGAGGAGGGGCAGTGGTTTTGAAATGGAAGAGGAGAGGAGCGGCGCTGCATTTAGATTGGAACAGGAGAGGGGCGGTGGTGGTTTAAGAGGAGAAGAGTGGAAGAGCGACGCTGGTCTTGGAAGTATTTTTTTGTTGTCTCGCGTATTTTGGGTCAAAGTTTGACCACGTACTGTATTTGACAAGCAAAATGTGAATGCATGTCACCAAAAATTGTATCGTTTGGTTCGTATCTGAATGTACTTTCAAATTATACCCCCTCCATTTTTGTATACAAGGCCACAAACTCATATTACAGGTACGAAGGTAAAAATCAATGCTATGTTTAAGTCAATGTTGCAAGCTAGCTTGTCACCTTGATTGTCGTGTTAATTAATGTGGTTTTTCTCTCCCAAGCACAACAAGCCAACCCTCTTACTCCTCGTTGGTTGATTAATGTTGGGAATGCAAGCTAACCTTCTCACTCCCGCATGCACACAAGGGATATTAATGTCCTCGGGTGCTAGTACGAGGCAAACGCCATCAATTTTGCCTCGATTAATGTTAGTGGCCTTGTATAGTTGCAAATTGTAATTTTGATAGTGACCTTGTATACAACGTATAACATATATTTTATGTGTGAAAATCATGGTCAATTATGACCCAGAATAAAAGGGAGACTAGTTAATGTGGGGTCGCTTTCTTAATTGAAGGGTAAATTGATTTTGATTTTGATCCAGTCAGAGCGCGTTGGCCCTCTCGTCCAATCCTAAATCGCTGCCGCACGCTCCTCTCCCTCTTCTCCATTGCAAAACCACCTCCTCTCCTCTCCATCATCTCCATTCCAAAACCACCGTCTCGCCTCTCCCTCTTCTCTATTGCAAGACCACCGTCTCTCCTCCGTTTTCTAGACGCTTTGCTCCATGGCGCGGGCGCAATCCATGGATACAAAATTAGTATATTGTATACTATTTAAAAGTCGAGGGCGGGGCTTTTCCTGCGCGGTAGGCGGCGGGGCAGTTCCGCCTAGTCGGTTCGACAGAGACGCGAGAAGACGAGGGAGTAGGCTGCTGCAAACGTAGGGCTGTGTGATTTGACAGCGAGTTACTGCTGGACAGGTGGGGCCCCGTGATTTGACTTGCCATTATCATTTTAGTGCAGCGCTATGACCGGCGTGAGTCTCCTAGATTCCTGACCACCTCCATACAGGTGCCTCTCCCAATGCTCCACCATGTAGTAGAGGCTGGCTCTTGCATGAGAGCCCACTTCTCCACTTTTTCCTTGCCTCTCTTTCCTCCACATATGCAAAAATGCCATGTAAAGCGCACTATTGTACTTACTTTTACTTGCTCCTACAGGTGCTTAAGCTTGCCACATAGGCATAAAGTCTGATGTGGCAAGTTAATCAAGAAGAGAGAGACTAGTTTGGTGACCCAAGGAAGAAACGGTGCTAAGCGCGTGTACCTAGGTGAAAAGACAATTTTGAGTCTATAGCTAATTAAATGAAGCAAACTTAGCAACACCATTTCATTGGAAGAGGTCGCTCCTTGGCAAATGCAATAAATACACGCGCTTAGCATCGTTTCTTCCTTGAGTACGAAGAAAGAGATAGAGAGGAGTAAAAATACACTTATAGCCAACCTTGTTGTAGTATGAGTGACTAAGTGATGACTATGTATGACATGCCAACATTAGATAGCCTAACGCACCATGTTAAATCTCCAAGGGCACGACCGCGCGAGCGACGCGGCGGTCGTGGTAGGCGCGACCATGATACGGGCTGCTGGCAGCCCTTGGATCTAAGATCAAACGGTCGCATGCTAAGTTGCTGAAAATTTGCAGAATAACCCTCCAGGATAGGATATTCACCCATAGGTCTAGAATCACGCCATGCAACCATTCGATCTCAGATCCAAGGGCTCTCGGAAGCCCGTGTCATGGGAGAATGGAAAGCCACTACCCTGCCGTTCGCACGCTGGCAGTTCGCTCCTACTCGTCCCCGCACGTCCTTCAATACTATGGCAGTTCGCTCCTAGTCGTCCCGTCCATTCACATTACGGCAGTTCCACTAATCCTAACCCTCCTCCCAAATCCATGGCGTCCCAAATCTCCACGATCAGCGGTGAGTACAAGGTTAGAACCATCATCGGCAATGAGTTCGACGTCATCTACACCCGTTCTTTCGCGATGGTGAAAGGATGCCTTTCTCGCTTCAGACGCATGTTCGAAAACTCAGATGATGAGTGGGTCGCTGGGGTAGATGTTGAGTACACCACAGTCCTGGGGCGAGAGAAGGATCTAAAGGGCGAAGAGAGGAAGAAGCCCGCCGTGATCCAGGTTTGCGTACATAACATTTGCTTGGTCTACCACATATGCCATGCCGACGTTGAGTGCCAGGATTTTAAGAACTTCCTCGAGAGCAACCTAGTCAAATTCGTTACTGTAGACTTTGGTAATGACAAAGAAGTCATGTGTCGGATAGGCCTCGTTGTAGGCAACACCTTCGACCTCCAGAAGAATCGGCTGGTGTCCTCTCGTCAGCCTTCAATGGTGACCCTGGCATGAGCCATGGTTCATCCTTCGTACGGTAAACTGGAGAAACCTCATTACATGTTTCATCGTCATGCATGGCAGTGGAATGTACTAGATATAGACCACATCCACTATGCTGCAATGGATGGCTACCTTTGCTTCAATATCTACAAGGGTTGGATGAAGAGCAACAGCCAAGTGTGTGGTTCAAGCAAAGAAGTATCGGCCAAGAGGAAGAGGGACAAGGATGAAGTCGAGGACGTGGACGAGGACTTCGAGTAAGGTGGCAGTGTCGTTGCTCATGGTGGTTCTAATGCAGTGTCTATCGGAATAGTTGCAAAGTTTAATTTCAGGTGTGCTTAATTTAATTTGAGGGGTGTGTTGTGCTGAGCCCCCAGCAGAACTATGTTATGTTTCTTCTCGTTACTTTAACTCTTCAGTATGTACATACTAGTATTTCTTATATTTCATCTTTTATTTGGTATAGTACTACCACTCGTTTCTTCACATTATATATGTACAATATATATGGCCAACAGCATATAGCCAGCAGTTTAGTTGTCAAAGAATTTCAGGGTGCTTAGTTTTGTCAAAGAATTCCAGGATGCTTATAGGGTGCTTGGATCCAAGGGACTTATTTTAGTCTGACTAAAAATAGTCTCTTTAAGAGGCTAAAGTTCCAAGCACCCCTGACTAAAGAGGGGCTAAAACTAGTCTTGAGACTAAAAAAATTTAGTCAGGGGTACCCCTTCTCTCTACTCATTTAACTCCTCTCTTTTAACACAGGCGAGTTCTGGATTGGAGGGTTTGGAGGATAATAAATGCTCATTAACTTGATTTTAGCCTTTTTAGTATTTGGATCCAAGCATGGGTGAGGCTAGCATGTTTTTGTCCCACTACTTTTAGTCATGGGACTAAAACGTATCCAAGCACACTCTTAGTTTTATTTGAGGGGTGGGTTGTGCTGGACACCATTATTGTGACTAACCTTTTTAATAGTACTATATGCATAATTTGGTGACGAGCGCTCTCTATATGTACCACCTTTTTTTAATTTCAAGTTTTGCTCCATGGCGCAATCCATCGATACTACTGCTGTACAGAAGTATACATTTTTTAAAAGGCTAGAGGGCGGGGCAGTCTAGCTTGGTCGGTTTCACGAGAGGCGAGGGCCTTTGTGATTTGACGGCTCATTACTGCTGGAAGGCGGAGCCTTATGATTTGACTGCTCGTATAAATGCGCCGACGACCTGATCGAGGAGGAGCAAAGAACCGTGCGGTATACTCAAGTTTTCCACTGGAGTAGTACTACAACGGAGGAGCACGAAACACGGCAGCCCAGTGCCATATGGCAATAAAAAATGATCTAATTTGCTAGTCATCCCATTGTTAGCATTGTTCTATTCATTCTCTCAATAAAAACATTGTCTTATTCATGCCTCGCAGAGAACGTGACACGTGCGGGGAAACACCCGAAGCAAAAGATGAAATACAGGAGCAAAAGAAGAAGGAAGATTATCACCCCAAATGATCTAATTCTCCGCGGAGTCGTAACTGCTTCTTCATCGCCTCCACGACCTCCATCTCCATGCGCGTCTCCTCCGCCATCTTCATCATTGTGTCCATGACGCGGCATTTCTCGACGCGAGCCTTCATCATTTGTTCCACGGCCATATTACGTACCTTGACAGCAGCCGGGTGCTCGATGTAGAGCTTCGCCAACTCTTCCTTCTGTTCCATAGCGAGGTCCTGCAGCATCTTCATCGAGGAACTACTATTCTCATGCAGCTTCTTCCAGCCGGCGTTCTTATCCTTCAATAGGTCGATCTCGTGGCAGACCTTCGCATTGTCCTCCCGAAGTCGCAGGATTTCGCCGGTGGCCTTCTTATCCGAGGCAATGCTCTTCTTCAGCAGCATCACCAAGCCGGCGGTCAACTCCCCCTGCTGATTGAGCTCAGCGGGCATGTCATCGAGGCTCTCCTTTAGCAATTCCATCGAGCCTTGGATGAACTCCTTCTGCTTATTGAGCTGATCGGGCATGCCGTCGAGGGATAATGACTCCAGCTCCGCCGGCTCGGCATGTTCGCCTCCGCGGCTAGGGCGCTCCTGGGAGCCATCGCCTGCCCGTGAGAGATCTTTCGAGGTCTCTACGTGGCGGCGAGCCCTCTCTTTTTTTCCGCAGCCTTGGTTGTCGCTCCCTTGTTACGAGTAGTTCTCGACCTAGAGCTCTGCTCACCGGCCATGGCAACGACGGATGAAGAAGAAGCACTTATGAGGAGGAAAGGTAGAGTGATTTTCGATTAGGTAGTTCCCCTTTTTATAACCTAAGTACTAGCACTAGTACTAATACCTGCATAGTGGGAACACATTCAGGTTTGGTACGTACTACTAGTACGTAGGTGTGAGCAGGCTTTCGAATGTCATGGGAACAAGGTAAAGATTAATTGATGGTTTTGGTTTCGAGGCCCGAAACGGCTCCCGATGAGTTTAGCGGAACATAAATTTCAAGTACTACACTGCTCAAATGCGTAAATATTATGTTACTGTCAAAAATTGGCACAAAATACGAAGGAGACCAATGGAAGTACTACTAGCAACCCACGATTTAACTACTCGCATGCGCAGTGGAGTAATAATGTCTTTCTTCCGCCCTCACGTCCACTCAATTTGCATGCACTATATTAATTGACCATCAATGAAGTGAACGACTTTACACGTGTCAAATTATCACATGGGGTGGATCTTGGTACAAAATTGCGTCCACCCATGTACCCGCGTGTGCGTGCGAGGAATGAGTGCGTGCATGGCGTGCGTGCACATCTTCGCTTCGTGCATGTACTGCCAGTATGGCTCAGGGAGGACGAGTACGTTCTTCTGGAACCAGCAGCACGTCACTATGATCAATCCATGCAAGGAGGTCGCGACAACGCCTACACATGTGCCATGTGGCTTCATGAACTGTAAGAGAGACACTGTGTAGCGTGCCATTGGTATTCTAATTTACGTGTTTTGCACATACTCGAAGTACTAGTAAGGTATACGTGCATTGCATGCATCAGAATTTGCAACCAAATTATGAATAAATACCACACTATAGCATGTAAGCTCTGAATTATATATGCCTGATGTAGCCCTTCGTTTAATTCTTATAGTTCATCTCATTCAAAATCAATTAGTTTTTATAAAAAAGCTAAGAACGCGGGAATAGGAAAAACATGGGATTATAGTGGAATGTCGTCTTGAATCCTATAGGATTGTACGAGTGTTTGATTGTGCATAGAAAAAATGCAGAATTCTTTCAAAGAGGTTTGAGTGGATGGGATGTCTCCTATGAAATCTAGTTCAAATGAATCATATGGAAAAATTCCTATGGTTTACAATCCTACGAATCAAACAACCAAGATAGGAAAAATTCCTAATGATTAGAATCCTCCAAAATTCATTTGAGAATCCTTTGAATCAAAGAAGCCCTTAATCTATTTTATGATTCATGGAATTGTGCATTGTAAAGCATAAAGTAAAAACAAATAATGGCAATTCAACCAGAAAAAAGTTTGGGCAGTTATGATACGGAAGATTCTAGAACAAAAGAGAACCACTGTTGTTTTGAGGTTTGTGCATTATGCTTAAGTTCAACCATGGATTCTGCTAGATTGTACATGTGGCAAAATCCGGTGGGGGCTAGAAGATGGTGCGAGGGGCTGAGTGGAGGGAGACTATGAAGGAATGCACAAGTGTGAGATCGATATATAGAGAGAGGGGGCGAACACGTGCGCTGATGCGCGCAGTGGCGGAGCCATGAAAAATAAATGAGCTAGGGGGCCAAGCATTGCTAATCCTTTACGAGGAGGGTCAATTCATGAACTTAAACCATTTTTAGCAGCAATTGTCTAATGATCACATTCATATTAGCCTTGATATATAGTGATGTTAGGGGGGAGGGGGCAGGGCCCTTACTGCCCCCTGTCTTCGCCATTGTGCACGCATCTGAGAGATGAAGCGGAAGGCATGGATGATGAGAGGGGGGCGTTGGATACATAATTAATGTGGGTGTATTAGCTATATATGTTAATCCTATATAGAGAGGTATAGATTGATCGATGTGGACGTGGGAAAGAGGGTGAGACCTCACTAGATATATCGATTGATCAGTTTGTGTGGAAAACTATGAAAGACCTAGCTATATACACACATACATAGAGGAACATCGATCGTTGCGCATGCACGCGTGAGAGATAAAGAATGCCCGATATGATGGAGAGGGGGATGTGTGTTGGTGTGTGCCTTCATGGGAGACCGACCTGAAGAAAAAGATTGCATGCGTGTGATGGATAATGCTGACTGGTAGTGTGTGTGCATGCATGCACGAGAGAAAGTTAGTGGTACAATTATAAAGAGAAGACTACTGTGTGGGTGTAAAAGAATAGCTGAATAGGTGAGGTCACAATCAATGTAAAGTTGAATTCAAATATTTGAATAAGAGATCCTGATGTTTGAAACCCATGCATGCATGAATATAACGGAGATCTGCGCGGTGTGGTTTGGAAACGAACATGTTGTAATGTATACACATTGAACAAGGTCAGACTGATTTGAATTTGAGATACAGATGGCAGACATCATTTGGCCACGTCGCATTTGTGCATGGACACACTATTCTAATTGGAGATGATGGGCGGCTTTTGCATCACATATCTATATCTATACCCCTATATATATTATATTTTATATTTATTTTTTTGTGTGCGGGTAACTTTAACTTTGAAAGATGGTCGTTGGATGAGGCGAATCCGATGGTCCAAAGATGGCAAATTTGAGCACTACTGCCCATTGGATATCATCTAGATTCCTCCAGATTTCGCCACATGTATAATCTAGAAGACTCCATGGTTGAACTTAAGCATAATGCACAAACATCAAAACACAAGCACTTCTTATTTGTTCTAGAATCTTCCGTATCAGAATTGCCCAAATGTTTTTCTACATGATTTGCCATTATTTGTTTTTACTTTATGTCTTACGACGCACAATTCCATGAATCTTAAAATAGATTAGCTTTCTTATAAAAACTAGATGATTTTGAATGAAATGAACTATAAGAATTAAATGAACATCTACATCATGCATATATGACTCAAAGCTTGCATGCTATAATGTGGTATTTATTCATAATTTGGTTGCCAAATCTCATGCGTGCAATGCACGTGTACCTTACTCTAGTCTAAATGGTGTTTGTGTGTGTTGTGCGTCTCGAGGTGCAAATTGTCTTTTTTTTGGGTACACGTTAAGCTTGTTCTTCCGAAATTTCAAGTCGCGCCTTGTTATGCCGAAAATTCAAGCTAGCATCTCTGTCTATCGTGCTGCGAAACTCCCCCCTCTTCAACTCGCGCCTTGTTAGCCCGAAATATTTAAGATATATCTTTGTCTCGTTGTGCTCCGACAACTCCCTCCATCTCAACCCGCGCCTTGCTATTCTGAAATTACAACGCGCGCGAAAACTCCCACCTCCTGCGAAATCCTGACACGCGAAATGCCCATGGTACCCCTGAACCGAAAGAACCGCCTCAAATCGGTGGGGGTACTTTCGTAACTTACCCCACATTTCGGACAAGTGCGTCTCTAAGCCATGGTTCCCCACTGCCATCCCATCCGCCCACCCATTCGTACACCGAGGCCGCGAAAACCTGCGACGAAACCCCACACCCTGCTCCTCCGCCACCCAGCCGGAGCCTCTTCCCCGACGACATCCTCCACAGCAACACCTCAACGTCCCTCATCCACCGCACCGGATGAGGATCCGTCGTCGATCTCATCGTCCCACCGGTTCAGCCACCCCGTCCTCAACCTCCAAGGAGCTGCCCCGACGTTCCCCTCGTCTTTCGCGCCACCTCCATTCCCACACCGCCGTCTTCACCTGCACCACCGGAAGAGCATCATCATCACCGTTTCCTCAGATGAAGCTGCGGCCTAATCGGCGCCACCAAAGAGGTTGTACACTAATCGCCGCATTTTCTTCTTGATTCGATCTCATGGTGCTGCCGGCGCTCGGTCCCGAGCCGACACGGTGTGGCTCCATCAACGGCGGCGTTGCCGGCCACTTCCTCCATTGCGTCCCTCCCTCGGCGGTGACGTCCACATCAGTAGGACCTGCTGCTGCTTTAGCTCTCACTCGCGCTGCTGCTCTGCTCTTGCTCTCGGTCCCCTGCCTGGTCTGCTCTTGCTATTGCTCTTTCTCGCACTGCTGCTCTCGCTCTTGCTCTTGCTTGCGATGCTGCTCTGATTTAGCTACACTTCACTCCGATGCCGCCGGGGTGAAGGAAGAACCAGCCGCAGCGGGGAGGGGGGCTCGCCGGAGAGGTACCCCACTATCTATCTTAGGGTTCAGGATGGGGGCGGTGGTCGCCGGCGGTGGCGGGGCGTTGGCGGGGCGGTGGCATGGGGATCGCCGGAGAAAAAGCTCGGCAAGGGGGGGCCTAGAGGGATGGCCGGGGGCGGCGGTGGACCGGTGGTGGGGAGTGTTTTCGGGGCGGGCGGGGCGGCGCACCGCCGGCCGCGGGCGGCGGGGGGCTGCTGTTTGGCCGGCTCAGGGGGTGGAGGTTGAAGATGAACCGCATGCCCTTAATTTCATATCCAACGGCTGCAAAATCGACTGACCAGAGATGAAAAAGTCAGTCGATCGACGTGTAGCCTCACCTTGCTAGTGCGTTCAGTTTCGACAGCAAAATTCAGTTTCGACAACAAAATTCAGTTTCGACAGTTAAGTTTAGTTTCGACAGTTAAGTTCAGTTTCGACAGTTAAATTCAGTTTCGACAGTTAAGTTCATAGATGAGCGGTTGATGTATTTTACATCTAGCACTTTGTGGTTATGTATTTTACGTCATGTATTTGAGATGCTATTAGAATTTCACTCAGGTTAACGTTGTTCGTTGTCTCTCTTGTCCTGCTTCAGCCTCGGCGTCGTACAACTCACCGGAGCTGCTCCAACGATGAAACCCTCCATCACAGCGGAGCAGTACCTCGGGCTCCATCTCCAGACGCCTAAGATCTTCTTCCCCTCCTCCGACAGCCAGGTCAACCGGAGCTGTTGGAAATATGCCCTAGAGGCAATAATAAATTGGTTATTATTATATTTCCTTGTTCATCATAATCGTTTATTATCCATGCTAGAATTGTATTGATAGGAAACTCACATACATGTGTGGATACATAGACAACACCATGTCCCTAGTAAGCCTCTAGTTGACTAGCTCGTTGATCAATAGATGGTTACAGTTTCCTGACCATGGACATTGGATGTCGTTGATAACGGGATCACATCATTAGGAGAATGATGTGATGGACAAGACCCAATCCTAAGCCTAACACAAAGATCGTGTAGTTCGTATGCTAAAGCTTTTCTAATGTCAAGTATCATTTCCTTAGACCATGAGATTGTGCAACTCCCGGATACCGTAGGAGTGCTTTGGGTGTACCAAACGTCACAACGTAACTGGGTGTCTATAAAGGTTCACTACAGGTATCTCTGAAAGTGTCTGTTGGGTTGGCACGAATCGAGACTGGGATTTGTCACTCTGTGTAACGGAGAGGTATCTCTGGGCCCACTCGGTAGGACATCATCATAATGTGCACAATGTGATCAAGGAGTTGATCACGGGATGATGTGTTACGGAACAAGTAAAGAGACTTGCCGGTAACGAGATTGAACAAGGTATCGGGATACCGACGATCGAATCTCGGGCAAGTATCATACCGATAGACAAAGGGAATTGTATACGGGATTGATTGAATCCTTGACATTGTGGTTCATCCGATGAGATCATCGTGGAGCATGTGGGAGCCAACATGGGTATCCAGATCCCGCTGTTGGTTATTGACCGGAGAGTTGTCTCGGCCATGTATGCATGACTCCCGAACCCGTAGGGTCTACACACTTAAGGTTCGATGACGCTAGGGTTATAGGGAAAGTATGTACGCGGTTACCGAATGTTGTTCGGAGTCCCGGCTGAGATCCCGGACGTCACGAGGAGTTCTGGAATGGTCCGGAGGTAAAGATTGATATATAGGAAGTATGGTTTTGGCCACCGGAAGTGTTCCGGGCATCACCGGTAGTGTACCAGGTCCACCGGAGGGGTCCGGGGGTCCACCAGGTGGGGCCACTAGCCCCGGAGACCTACATGGGCCAATAGTGGGAAGGGACCAGCCCCTAGGTGGGCTGAGGCGCCTCCCACCAAGGCCCAAGGCGCCTCCTAGAGGGGAAGGGGGCAAACCCTAGGGCAGATGGGCCCTAAGGCCCACCCCAGGTGCGCATCCCCATCTCCCCCTTGTGGCCGCCACCCTAGATGGGATCTAGGGCTGCCGCACCCCTTGGGGTGGGAACCCTAGGTGGGGGCGCAGCCCTCCCTCTCCCCCTATATATAGTGGAGGCAAAGGGGCAGCCCAACACACGAAGTTCTTCCCCTGTTGGCGCAGCCCTACCCCTCTCCCTCCTCGTCTCTCGTAGTGCTTGGCGAAGCCCTGCTGGAGTTCTGCGCTCCTCCACCACCACCACGCCGTCATGCTGCTGCTGGACGGAGTCTTCCCCAACCTCTCCTTATCCCCTTGCTGGATCAAGGCGTAGGAGACGTCACCGGGCTGCACGTGTGTTGAACGCGGAGGCGCCGTTGTTCGGCGCTTAGATCGGAATCAACCGCGGTCTGAATCGCTATGAGTATGACTCCTTCATCCGCGTTCTTGCAACGCTTCCGCTTAGCGATCTACAAGGGTATGTAGATGCACTCCCCTTCCCCTCGTTGCTAGATTACTCCATAGATTGATCTTGGTGATGCATAGAAAATTTTAAATTTCTGCTACGATCCCCAACAGGAGCACCCTCACCGGCCAACCCAATCACGCTGAGATCGACATGGCTTCGCCAAAGAGGTTGTACACTTGTTGCATCTCTTTTTTACTCTACATGTTATATATATATTTTTTCCACTGAGCACTCGTAGTAACGAGAAATACGATTATTTTATCCTACTATATGACAAGCAGTGAGGTACCAGGCAACTTAGCTATCCGTGATGGACTCTCTTGAATGCCATCATTATTTATCTCTGCGCGTTTGAGCTGTGCATTTGTCGATGGGCCTGGGAGTTGAGCTAGTATGGCGGTGGCCTGGGTCCAAAGTAATAGAAGTAGCAAAAAAACGTTTTTTTAGTGTAGGATTTTCCTTGCTCAAGCCTGCCTAATAGAATCGCCAGTGCTTGAAAGGAAAAGTGAATGAAAAACATCGGAATTGGAAAGTTTCCTATGGTACTACTTTTCATGAATTTGGTGCAAAGGAATGGAGCAAAGGAAAACTGTAGGATTTGTTCCTTTAATGTCTCCTTGAAAGAAAACCGTAGGAATTCTAATTTCCACTTCTCCTCCTTTTCATATTCCTATTCATCAAGCACAAGACTAAAGATAGTAGCATAATAGCATTATAACCGTACATTTTCTTGTGGTTTGACTTAATCTCACCATGCTTTTTTGCATCCTGTGATCTTCCAATTGTTGTGAATCAAACACCCAGATTGGCAGAAATCCTGTGTTTTAAAATTCTCTATTTTGCACATGCATTCCTATCCTATTCTTGTCTATTTCCTATCCCTGCATTGTTAGAATCCTCAAATTCAAACAAGCCCTTACTCAATTACTTCTGTTACGGATATGTGCCAAAGAAAACCTTGTGTGGTTTTTCCTGCTCCTGCGGCGCTGTGTTCCACCCCAGCTCAGCTGCTCCAATGACGGAAGGGTTCACCACAGTAGGGATCCGCTCTCCAGACTGTCTTGTCTTTCGCCGCCTCAGATCTTCTTCCCCACCGCCGGCAGCCACGGCAACTGCATTACCATCATCAACTGAGCAGATGACCTTGAGGACTACACGGGTCCGCAAGAGAGGTCGCACTCTTCCGTGTCTGCTTACGTTATGCGTCGCTTAATATGATGACATGCTACATTATCGTCGTGTTCACCTATTAGACTCCGAGTCAGGTCCAAACTAATGCTGAAACTTGAGTTTTTAAATGGTTGTGGGGTACATATTGGGGCAGCAATCAGTACTATCTGTCTACTATCTGGTTAATCTCCGGTGTCTACTATGAGTTTCATGTTGGGTGCAAACAAACATTAAAGGAGCCATTATCTGTATTTTTTAACTAAAGCTATTATCTGCCTGCTATCATTGGTTTTGGGTCTATCCACAGTTTGCTACCATCACTCTGGATTTGTGCATGCACTCCTTACATAATCTCACTATGTTTTATTCCTATGCATGCCAGTTATTGTACACAATGGAACTGATCATGTAGAGCAAAAGAGACGAGCCTTGCGTGGCAATAAAATTTCATGCAGACGTCGTTCCATGGTGGGCGCAAAGGCAGCCCCCCTCCACCCATTTCGGATCGTAATCAAGAGGAAGATAACTGTTATGAGGGGGATTCAGAAGGAGAAGACCACTCCTATTTACCCCATGAGGTCTTCGCTCTAACTTGGCATGCTGATGTTGGTAATATCATGCATATGGTGCCTTGCATTGCTTACTGTATACATTAAAGATGTCATCTGCTTAGTTTAGACATGCTTTGTGTCAATGCCATCTGTTTAGTTTCTTTATCGTATATGTGAATCATGCAATGCCATCTTGTCTAGCCAGGCATCATATATGTGAATTTTGCAATGCCACCCTGGTTAGCCAGTCATCTTATATGTGAATTATATCATGCCATCATTTTTTATTACGTGTTAAATTTGTCAACAATTTTAGTACATTCAATTACTCTTCCTGTGCATCAGCCATTTGGCACGGTCATGGAAAAATCTGGAGTGGAAACAAGGTCTTCAGAGCAGACAATGCTATCTGACGAAGCGCATGTCTTGCTGGTTACCGATAGCTCCTCAGAGGAGGATTCAGAGACAGATGACCAGTCATATCCCCCCCCCGAGGTGCATGCCCTAACTTGGCAGGGTTATGTTGCTCATATCGTGCGTATGGTATCTTGCATTGCTATGTCATTTGCTTAGTTTAGACATGCTTTGTGTGAATGCCACCTGTTTAGTGTCTAATTACCATATATGTGAATTATGCAATGCCATCTTGTTGCAAGACATTATATATGTGAATTATGCAATGTTATCTTGTTGCAAGGCATTATGTATGTGAATTATGCAATGCCATGCTGTTTAGGCAAGCGTCATATATGTGAATTATATCATGCCGTCCTTTTTTTGTATTTCTCATTGCTTTTGTCGACAATGTTTGTATATTCAACTGCTCTTCCTGTGCATCAGCCATTTGAATTGGTGATGGAGAAATCTGGAGTGAAAACAAGGTCTTCAGAGCAGACAATGCTACCTGCTGAAGCAGATATCTTGCTGGTTACAGATAGCTCTTCAGAGGAGGATTCAGAGGCAGATGACCAGTCCTATTATCCCCCTGAGGTGTATGCTCAAACTTGGCAGGGTTATATTACTCATATAATGCATATGTTGTATTGCAATGCTTAGTTTTTACATCATATACACAATATTGAATGCCATCTCCTTAGTTGACACATCATATATGCGATTGCCCTCTGCTCACTTCCTTAGTATATAAATCATATATTTGAATTATGTCATGCCATGATGTTTACATAGACAGCATGTATCTGAATTATGGCATGCCAACCCATTTTCTAAAGACATAATATAGTTATATCATCTCATCCTGTTTACATAGTCATCATATTTTAAATTATGTCATTCTATCCGTGAATTATATCATGCCATCATGTTTCCATCGACGGCATGTTTGTGATTTATGGCATGCCAACCACTTTAATAGACACATCGTATAGTTATATCATGTCATCCTGTTTACATAGTCATCATATTTTGAAGTATGTCATTCTATCCTGTTTAGTTAGCCATCATACATGTGAAATTGTGTCATGCTATCCTGTTTAATTAGCCATCATATATGTGAAATTATGTCCTGCTATTCTGTTTGCTTATACAACATAAATGTGAATTATTTCATGCCCTGTTTTCTTCCCTACTATCCATTGCACCTGTCTATCTTACAATGTCTGTACATTCAATTACTTTTCTTGTTTATCAGCCATTTCAATTGGAGGGAGTGATGGCAGTATCTGTGGGAGTAAAAACACGGTCTTCAGAAAAGATCGTGCTACCTGTCGATGCAGATAGAACCACGGTTGTACTTGCCCAAGAACCAGCCCCACCACACATAACCCACACTCATGCAGATTGTACCCCTACCCAGTTGGACAGAGAACCAGCTACACCCCTTCTAACCCCAACCCCAGCAGATAGACACCCAGTTCCCGTTGACACAGCACCGTCTCCACCACAGAGCACCCAAACACGAGCAGTTAGTAAGGCAACTGCAGTGCCCAAATCACGAGGACCACCACTCCGAACCCGAAGTCAACGCTTAAAGCAGAAGAAGAATTGTTCTCAGGTCAGGTTCCGTAGCTATGGTTCATACTACTTTGCTCTTGCATCACTGTATTTACTGATACCAACTAATTTCAAATTTGAAGGATGCAATTGAAACTCCAATGGCGCAACAGGTATGTTTTAAACCTGTTTCTTCAACGTGTTTGGCTGTTTGCTGTTGTAACTTGCTCTATGTTGATTTCAGTTTCAATTGAATAAACAGTTATGTTCTCATGCCATGCACATTACAAGTGTTGTTATTGCTGTGTAGTTTCCCACACTTATATTCTGTCTATGCTGCTTTGTCTTAAATAGATATGATTCGAACTATCTATCTTGATTTGGCAACATAAACTAGAATGATATAGACCATACAGTGACCATACTACATAGATATATGTTTGTTTCATGTTGTTATCCTGTCCACCTTACTACTGAACTGGTTTACCAAAATGAGTTTCATATACTACATTGTAAACCTGAGATGTGTTTGTTTGTTTCTCTTTTAGAACGCGGATAAAATATTGGAGAAGAGTACCCTGTTATGCAATGGTAAAGGAAGTAATGCAGATAAGGTTCAAGATAGTGAGACATCCCTGTTGGTCTCCAAGAAAGCTGATAAAAACTATATTGAAGACACTGAGACAACCCCAAAGTCCTGTCTTGATGTAGTGTTCGAGTTACTGGCTACCACTGCTGGCACCAGCTCTTCGAACTCATTGCCTGAATCAGTTCGGCTTCTTGACTCTCAACTTCAAGTTGAAAGACATCGATCAGATGTTATGCGACAGGAAGCCGAAGGACTGAGGAAGTCCCTGCAGAATTCAGATGCATACTTTCTGGTGCAACAGCAAGCGCTGGAGGACTTAAGCGCCAAACAAGAGAAAGTTAATAAGCTTGCTAAGCATCTTGCCAGCATTATGGGTACCCAGGATATTGTTTCTTGAGCTCTTCTGAAGTGGTTTCAGTTCTGGACTTGTTTTGCTGCGGCGTTTATATGCTGTTGTGTTCCCTATATTTGCACTGGTGGCGAACTTTGATGCCCAGTGGATGTAATATGTGTAATAGCCGTGATAGCCTAGTGTAAGTTGCTTGCTTATTTATTTCCTTGTTGTCTTGTTTATTTGTTTGCTTGTAGTCAGTGCAGTTCTTTTTCTGCGTTTGCTAGTGGCTGCAATAACCTATTTTTTAAAACTAGGCCACAATAACCATGGGCTAATATTTACTGTAGTGACACTGGGCCTCCTACGGGCCGTAGAAACAGTGGGCCTTCTACGGGCCGTATAAACAGTGGGCCTTCTACGGGCCGTAGAAACAGTGGGCCTTCTACGGGCCGTAGAAACAATGGGCCTTCTATACGGGCCGTATCATCAATGGCCTTATGGGCCAAACAGACCGCATTCTGGCCATAAACGGGCTAGAGTTGGAATCGTCCGTTCATGGGCCGACCATAACGGGCCATCGTTAATAGGCCGTATTTGATGACGCTATGAAAACGGCCCAACGTATTAACGGACCACAAATGGGCCGACTGTAACCACGGGCTGAATTTGGCCCACAAGCAGAAAATGACAGTAACGGGCCGTAAGTAAACGAATGCTGGAAATGAGCCCAAGAATAAATGGGCTCTGAGAAGGCCGAAAGATAACATGGGCTGGAAACGGCCCAACGGAATAACGGGCCGTTAATGGGTATAAAGTGATACACTGTTCATTACGGGCCAGTTTCACCACGGGCCGTTAATGGGTGTAAAGTGATACACTGTTCATTACGGGCCAGTTTCACCACGGGCCGTTAATAGGCCAAGAGTTACATAGGGCCTCATATGGGCCGAAAGACGTCATGGGCCATACATGGGCCAGAAGTGAAAACGGGCTGGAATCATATTGGATGGCCCAGATGACGCTACTGGGCCTAATTCGGATAGGGCGTAACGGGCCTTGGGTTAGCGGGCTGTAAATGGGCTATATGCGAACAGGCCGTTAACAGGCTTTCCATGGGCCGGCCCGCCACCTTTTGACCAAGTCAAACGGGCCGGCCTTTTCACAGGAATGGGCCTCTGTTGGGCCGTGCCATGTGTCGACGTATCATAGGCGCCTTCTGTCCAATGAGTGGATGACATCTGTCCCAACGATGAGCCGACACGTGTTTCCTCCAGCCAATGATGATTTTACACATGGAAAATCCCCATTGGTCGGGGCTGTTAACGGGTTATCGGATCCAAAACCCGACCCGATAGCTTAACGGCATTCCGTTACGGTGGATGCCACGTGTCGGTCACCCTTGACAAAAGCACTTCTGTGACGCGCGATTTATCGTCATGGAAGTGGACACTTCCGTGATGATAATTTTGGTAATGTCATGGAACACTTCTACGACAGCACAGGTATGACTATCTTGATTCTGTCATAAATTTGTCATGGATGTACATGCATGACAAAAAACGCGACCTACTGTGACAAACACGTATCATCACGGAAGTGTATTTTTTTGTAGTGCCTTCCCAAATCCATAATCAGATACACCATCGTCTGCCTTCCGTTGCATCAATTTTAGTGTGGTATCGAGCTTTGTGTTGTCATCTTTGCAATTTGGGTACAACCCTTTTTTGTGATCCTCTAACATGCGATCGAACTTCAACTTATCCCTTTCACTTTGGCATTGTCTCTTTGCATCAACAATGACCTGGCGAAGATCATCATCGGGCACATCGTTTGGTTCCTCTTGATCTTCAGCTTCCCACATTGTAGTATCACCGTATTCACGGGGAGGATAGTTGTCATCATCCTCTTCTTCTTCGTTGTTGTGATGCCCCCGATTTGACCGTACACTAATCATACACGCAGTGTGTACGATCAAGATCAAGGACTCACGGGAGGATATCACAACACAACTCTAGACACAAATTAAAAATAATACAAGCTTTATATTACAAGCCAGGGGCCACGAGAGCTCGAATACATAGCTCGAAAACACAAGAGTCAGCGGAAGCAACAATATCTGAGTACAGACATAAGTTAAACAAGTTTCCCTTAAGAAGTATAGCACCAAAGTAGCAACGATCGAAGAGGCGAGGCCTCCTGCCTGGGACCTCCTAACTACTCCTCGAAGACAAACTCCACGTAGAATCATCCTTGGGATCCTCTGGCTCCTGGACTCCATCATCTGGTCGCAACAACCGGGTATAGAAAGGGGAAAAAGGGGGAGCAAAGCAACTGTGAGTACTCATCCAAAGTACTCGCAAGCAAGGAGCTACACTACATATGCATTGGTATCAATGAAATGGGTAGTATCTGTGGACTGAACAGCAGAATGCCAGAATAAGAGGGGGATAACTAGTCCTATCGAAGACTACGCTTCAGGCAGCCTCCATCTTGAAGCAGTAGAAGAGAGTAGATGGTAAGTTAACCAGGTATCATCGCATAGCATAATCCTACCCGGCGATCCTCTCCTCATCACCCTGTGAGAGAGCGATCACCGGGTTGTATCTGGCACTTGAAAGGGTGTGTTTTATTAGGTCAAGGTACAACTCCGGGTCGTCCTTTTACCTAGGTACACAGCTATTCGAATAGATAAACTTCCCTGCAGAGGTGCACCACATTTCCCAACACGCTCGATCTCCTTTGGCCGGACACACTTTCCTGGGTCATGCCCGACCTCGGAAGATCAACACGTCGCAGCCCCACGTAGGCACAACAGAGAGGTCAACACGCCGGTCTAAATCCTATGCGCGCAGGGGTCTGGGCCCATCGCCCATTGCACACCTGCACGTTGCGTACACGGCCGGTGAGCATACCTAGCAACCTCCATTACAAAGGAAGTTGCGTTACGCGGTCCAACCTGGCGCACACTGCTCAGTCGCTGACGTCACGAAGGTTTTGGCTGATACCACGACGTTGAGTGCCCATAACTGTTCCCGCGTAGTTAGTTAGTGCATATAGGCCAGTGGCCAGTGGCCAGACTCAGATCTCGTTAAGCGTGTTAATTGATGTAACCGCGGACGCCGACCAGGGCCAGGCCCACCAATCTCCTGGTTGGTCTCAAACTGCCCTGTCACGCCGCCACAAATTAATAGTCGGGGCCGTCAGGAACTCAGGCCCACCACTACCTAGATGGAGCCACCTGTCCTTTCAGCCCCCACATTGGAATCACATGCGGGTACTCTACGAGCCGACCCGACTTTAATCACCACATGTATAGCATGTACGTATGTATATACCCATGACACCATGACATGACAATGAATACAATAAAAACATATGCATAATGATGCATGACATGACAATGAGCGGTGCTAGGTGGGCCCTAACGCAGTAGGAGGTGATACCAGCGAAGGGGGAAAACATCCAGGAAAGTATCCCTGGTGTTTCGCATTTTCGGACAGATGAATCGGAGGGGGAAAGTTGCGTGTTTGTTATGCTAGGGATGCGTGGCAGATGAACAGGATGTGTATCCGGATTCGTCTCGTCGTTCTAAGCAACTTTCACGTACAAAGTTTTCCCATCCGAGCTATGGTTTATTTTTTATTAATTTTAAAAGATTTAAATCATTTTTAGGATTTATTTAATTACTTTAATTCAACATTATCCAGAATAGTGCTTGCTGACATCAGCAGGACGTCAGCAGTCAACAGGGGTGTTGACTGGGTCAAACTGACAGTCAGGGCCCGTTTGTCATAGACTGTTTACTAATTAACTAATTTAATTAGTTTAAATAACAAATAGGCAGGTTAATTATTTAATTAGGCTAATCTAATCAGGATTAATTAAGTTAATTAATTTAGTTAATAAATTAATTAAATTTATTTTTTATTTTTTAATCTTCTTTAAAAAAAACGTTCTGGGATGGGCCCCGTTTGTCATAGGTCCTAGGAGCCTTAGCGGGCAAAGCGGAAGCGAGCATCGGGCGAAGGGGCGTGCTGGCGCCACGATGGGCGCCGCAGGACGGGGCGGACCCGAGCGGCGACCACTACAAGAAATATGTCAACTTATGACCACCACTATTGGTCACTGAATGGTCACAAATTTCCATTTATGACCTTTTTGTGACCAAAAACATAAGGTCAAAAGCTGGGCATCGTAAACTGACTATAGCGACCTTTCTTCTGGAATGGTCGCAAACGTTTATGACCAAAATATGTCCACTGTGGTGTTTTGGTCACTAGCAACCTCTCCAGGCCACGTAGGCTTCCAGCGTGGCAATCTGACGTGGCACAAGATTCAGCCCGGTCCAACTCGGTGTTTATATGGGCCGAGCCCATTAATTCAGCCAATTTAGTTTATTTTTTCTATCAATTTTTGTTAGCTTCATGGGCCAAGCCCAACATTGCAGCCTTTTTATTTTTGGGCCATGGCCATTTTGGCTGAGCAGTTCAAGTATTTCTTTTTTTTAAGATGGGTCCACTATTCAGATGGGTCCCAATTGTCAGGTTCTTCTAGTAAATGGGTCCCAATTGTCAAGGTCATTTTCTTTAAATTTCAATTTGCTAGTAAATAAATCACCAACATTCAAATGGGAACAGATAGAGAACACACGTAGTACTTCACATAACAGCCAGAATCAGTTCAATACATCATACAACAAAGATACAATAGCAGAATCATTGTGTTACATTATCATATAACACATATACAATGGCAATCACAGTCTAGATACTCCAGCTCTCTTCAACTTAGCACTCCCCATATTCCCAGCTTCAAATCTGCAGCACAAAATCAACGCCATGTTAATAGACCAAACTTGGTGTTACAACAGATGAATGTGTAGATGCATGTGTAACGTAACAATATAGTATTTGTCTACAACAGATGCATGTGTAGATGACCAGACCATACAAAGAAAGTACATAACAAATTTCAAGTGTACACACAGATATGAATGGAGCCGTAACAAGAGTGCAGCCAAGTAGGCAAGCAGATAAGGGAGAGTACACACAGATAGAGATTAAAATATGGGTGTATCCCTCCGACCTCATTCATTCGTTGGAGGAAGAGATTAAAATACGGTTGGGCGACTCCACAGATCGAGAAATGGCAACCAAGGTGTGCGCCTTCAATATATTTCTTGCTAGCTCGACAACCAAGGGTGCAACAAAGACTCACTAAGATAAGCAGGCTCTCTGTAAACAAACACTAGCAGCAGAATAGTTTTAGTTCTTCCAAGTAGCTCTGGGTGTAAAGTTTAAACACTGCTTAAAGTTGCAAAATCCTTGTTACAATTTGTGTAACAATATATTTTTCTACAAGATATGCATCTGTAGATGACCATACATACAAATAAAGTAAATTCAGTAACATATTGCTATCCACAATAACTACAGATTTTGACCATACAAATTTTGTAGATAAACACATACTAGAAGCTACAGCAGAACATGGGTGTAGAGGATACCACTCATGAATTAATTAATCTGCTAGCTGATTGGTGGTAGAGGAGGAGGTTTAGCCACTTCAGGGGCCTAGAAGGCAGGTTTTGTTGTACCTTGAGAGACAGGAAAGAAGTGGACAGAGCAGCCACCTGCTGCTCTAGCCTGGTGTTCCTCTCAAGCACAACCTCATACTTCTCCTGCACACAACACATTCAGTGTCAGCTCCACATCAGGCACATGATTAACTCATCACAAAATGTAGATGCATAGTGGCACTGCGCGAGATTGGTTTAAATTCAGATGTACCTTGAGGAACAGAACCTCCTCCTCTTGCTTGTCATTCACCCATGTCGCGCTGGTGTACTTCTCCTGAAGACAGATTCACAGCAATGGCTTCAGCAGGATCAACAACAATGTGGAGACAACAATTCAACCAAGAGAGTAGAATCCGATTACTCAGATTTAACTTGGCAGGCATTTCTTGCAAGATAACTAACAAGATGAGTATGCTTTTTTCGATAAACTAGATAAGTATGATGAATTTACGCTGAGGAGTTGCAGAAGTACCTCCAAGGACTGAACTTGCTTTTTCCAGATTGCCATTGGCCTTCAGCACACACTCATACTTGTCCTGCAAATAAGATCATCATGAGTTCAAGATCAGCCAAGGAAATACTCCATGGAACAAACAAAAAGAAAGTAAACTTTGCAATTCTTACAGAACTAGTGGAAAGAGAGATGCATTCTGATGATTAAAACTACCTATGTCAAGTGTACTTTGCAGACCTCTAGTGCTCCATTCCAGACATTATCAGACCACAAGATCTCCCAACTAAATCCGTTTAAAAGGGACCACAAGATCTACCTAAAACTACAAGGGACGTAGCAGCACACGTACTGTAACTACTCGACTTTCTCAGCGATAAGAGGACATCGATTATCAGACAAGAATAGTTGTTGCAGAGCTCTATAGAACATCCCTCACAAACTCCCATTCTTTTAAGCAATGCAGAGGAGCTTTATCCTCAGGACCAATGGAAGAATACAGATGATACATGTAGGCTGGCGATGCAATATGTTTGTGATACTATGGGAGAGTTTTAAGAATTACAGTGGAGTTTTATCCTCAGGAAAAATAGAGCATGGCAGATAAATGCATGTGTTTCTGAAACTACATGAGACTCAGATAAATGCATGGTACTGAAATTTTTTCTTCACTGGAAACTGCTACTTGAGCTAGATATGACAGATAA
Organism: Triticum urartu; assembly: GCF_003073215.2. Classification (NCBI taxonomy): domain Eukaryota; kingdom Viridiplantae; phylum Streptophyta; class Magnoliopsida; order Poales; family Poaceae; genus Triticum; species Triticum urartu. The sequence goes on along the minus strand of NC_053025.1, from coordinate 400,159,185 downwards.
AGCTACTCAACAGGAAAATAATACACTCAATGATACACTCTGATGTATAGTTGAAACCAAAGGATAAGTCGAACGAAACTGTAATGAAATAGATGATTTCTCTTCTATAGTTAAAACTCAAGTATGGTTTTCGAGTCACGACTCATGCGAGTCACTCTGGGGCAGCGACTCGGAAGAAGTCGAGCCTAAGTTGTGACTAGTCGCGACTTAGAGTCGCGAGTCGACGCTAAGCTGAGTTAACGATATTTTTGCAACTCATAGACTAGTCGCGACTAGTCGAGCGACTCGAAATACATGCTCAACAGGAAAATAATACACTCAATGATACACGTGAATTAGAAATGTCCATTATACACAACCCAAAATGCCCATTATACACAGCCCAGAGTCTGTTCTACAGAAAAACACTAATCAACCAAGCAAGTAAAATCTTCTGAAAGCAACACTTTGGTAACCTGTAAGCAACAATAATTACTATCCCTGGTAGATATATACTACACCTCTTGATTTTGATGGACAAACACTCATACATTCATGAAATTTACTGAACATAAGCAACTCATATGTCAATTTCGAAACAGAAGAAGTGATACCAACTCATATACCAAACCATCGTTAACTCATAGTAGCTTGAATTGAGGACTGAAATGAAGTAAAATTTACTCTACTAGATACATTATCACAATAACATCATTACAAGCACCAATACTCTCAAATTCAGTATCGAGTTGCTAACTGCAACAAGTTCAGTTTAAAGCAGAGCAGAGCAGAGAACAAGAAACAGAGCTGCTTTCATGGCACTGCTGCTGTTTTGCCAGCCATTTTGCAATCTACACAGAAATTACAAGCACACACGACAAGGAAAACGCGTACCGAAGCTGGGAATTTGCAACCCACCTGAGCCGCTGTTGAAGTAGACGATGAGAATAATCACTCCCTGCAACGAACATACAAACAACCAACCAGCAGCAGCAGAAGCGTTGTCAGCATTCAGAAGGCAAACATGCGTACAATCCCAGACAACTGCATCAGCACTCCTGCGAGGGGGAGATGGGGGAAAAGGTGGTTACCAGGGCGAGCAGTGCCATGGTGAGCACAGGTTGTGGAAGAGGCTGGCGACGGTGGGCAGGCCCCCGTCCGAGGCCCGGCGGCCAGGGTTCACCGCCCTCCTCGACATCCTCCGCTCCTTGGTCCCCACCCTGACCGAACGGATCGATCCACTCGGCCAAGCTTCTCCCCCCTCCCTCCTCGATCGATCACCTTGCGCCGACGAGTCGCATCATATTGAACCAGCTCGCACCATGAGACACCGAACAAAAACAAACCCCCACAATGCCGCGGGCGCGCGCGTCCCCCGCGGCGCGCAGGCAGTCAGATCGGCCGCCAGTGGGCCTGGGCTCAGCACGCGACGCGGGCTCGAACAGAAAACCCGGGAATCCCGGCGACTGCTGCGGGGGGCGGAGAGGGTACCTGTAATGGCGGCAGCGGCGGTGCCGGAGAGGGGGGTGACGGCGTTGGCGGCGAGGCTAGGGTTGGGGCGGATCTGGGGGGCGGCATCGGCTCCTCCTCCGTGGTGTTGACGATCGTCTCCATGGCCGGCTTGTGTTCGTTATGCGGCGGAAGGGACGGGGTGGGTGAGCGGGCGGAGGAAGAGCGGCGTGGGGTCTGCATCCTACAGGAGGCGAGGAGGAGCAGGTGGTGGCGCGCGGGCGCGGGCGGCGGGATCTGGATCGGGGGCGGGAGGTAGGTGGCGGCTGTGAGGAGTGGATCTGGATCGGGGGAGAGAGGGGAGAGGAGTGGAGTTAGGGTTTGGCTTGGCCTGCTGAGAGCGAGTGGGAGACGTTGGATCCGCCTGGTTTGGACGGTTCAGATCAGATAGAGTGAGGTGATCCGTGAGAAGTGTTCTGTTTGGTCTGAGAATCTGTGCTTTAAAATAATTTGTGAAGCAGCTATCAAAAATATTTTGCAAAAGGGCATCACACAAATTTTCACTCAAGTTAGACCACATTTTATGGATGAGCACCAATTTGTATGCATTTCTCATCTTTCTAACTATTTTAAATCATTTTTCTAGTGTCAAAAATGAGTTTTTATTTGTTGCAAAATTGGACCAAATCAATTTTATAATATATTAGGACATATTTAATGCACAATTGACAAAATGGTTGGGTTCCAAAAGTTTTGATCCACCTGTGGTGAAAAAGACAAATTCCCGCCGATTCAGTTGGAAGCGGGTCAAATTTGAACTGCAGCTGCCTCATAGTTTGCTATTTATTTTTTCCAAAAATCATTTCTAGGTACATAAGTATCTATTTAATCAGAGAAACATACAAAGTTTTCCAAGATTCAACCACTAGCTAGGAACGGTCAAGCCCACCGTTTTGACCGCATTTTGAAACGGGCATAAAAAATTCAAAAAAATCAAAAGTTGGAAAACCTTCGCATTGTGTCATTATATGTGACCAAGTTTCCAGGAAAAATAATAAACTTGTAATACGGTAATTATTTTAGAAAAGTGTTCTCATAAATGAGCTATCATGTGTGAAGATGCATAGATTTCAACCCAAACGCTCAATCTCATGGTCACATTCATGGCATAGTTTGTTCAAATGATCTCATATTGTGCACAAGGGTGCATCTTGGAATTCCAAACAATGTTGGCAAAGGGATTTTTCATTTTCTTTGCACGGAAAATTCATTTACCATTTTTCGAGTGCCCGAAATGAGGTTTTTTTGTGAAGGACCTACCATATATTTGTTGCAAAATTGTACCAAATCATTTTTATAAAATATTAGGAAATATTTAATGCAAAATTGACAAAATGGTTGGGTTCCAAAAGTTTTGATCCACCTCTGGTGAAAAAGACAAATTCCCGCCGATTCAGTTGGAAGCGGGTCAAATTTGAACTGCAGCTGCCTCATAGTTTGCTATTTATTTTACCCAAAAATCATTTCTAGGTACATAAGTATCTATTTAATCAGAGAAACATCAAAAGTTTTCCAAGATTCAACCACTAGCTAGGAACGGTCAAGCCCGCCGTTTTGACTACATTTTGAAACGGGCATAAAAAATTCAAAAAAAATCAAAAAATTGGAAAACCTTCGCATTGTGTCATTATATGTGACCAAGTTTCCAGGAAAAATAATAAACTTGTAATACGGTAATTATTTTAGAAAAGTGTTCTCATAAATGAGCTATCATGTGTGAAGATTCATGGATTTCAACCCAAACGCTCAATCTCGTGGTCACATTCATGGCATAGTTTGTTCAAATGATCTCATATTGTGCACAAGGGGTGCATCTTGGAATTCCAAACAATGTTGCCAAAGGGAGTTTTCATTTTCTTTGCACGGAAAATTCATTTTCCATTTTTCGAGTGCCCGAAATGAGGTTTTTTTGTGAAGGACCTACCATATATTTGTTGCAAAATTGTACCAAGTCATTTTTATAAAATATTAGGACATATTTAATGCACAATTGACAAAATGGTTGGGTGCCAAAAGTTTTGATCCACCTCTGGTGAAAAAGACAAATTCCCGCCGATTCAGTTGGAAGCGGGTCAAATTTGAACTGCAGCTGCCTCATAGTTTGCTATTTATTTTTTTCAAAAATCATTTCTAGGTACATAAGTATCTATTTAATCAGAGAAACATCAAAAGTTTTCCAAGATTCAACCACTAGCTAGGAACGGTCAAGCCCGCCGTTTTGACCGCATTTTGAAACGGGCATAAAAAATTCAAAAAAAATCAAAAAATTGGAAAACCTTCGCATTGCGTCATTATATGTGACCAAGTTACCAGGAAAAATAATAAACTTGTAATACGGTAATTATTTTAGAAAAGTGTTCTCATAAATGAGCTATCATGTGTGAAGATTCATGGATTTCAACCCAAACGCTCAATCTCTTATGGTCACATTCATGGCATAGTTTGTTCAAATGATCTCATATTGTGCACAAGGGTGCATCTTGGAATTCCAAACAATGTTGCCAAAGGGAGTTTTCATTTTCTTTGCACGGAAAATTCATTTTCCATTTTTCGAGTGCCCGAAATGAGGTTTTTTTGTGAAGGACCTACCATATATTTGTTGCAAAATTGGACCAAATCAATTTTATAATATATTAGGACATATTTAATGCACAATTGACAAAATGGTTGGGTTCCAAAAGTTTTGATCCACCTGTGGTGAAAAAGACAAATTCCCGCCGATTCAGTTGGAAGCGGGTCAAATTTGAACTGCAGCTGCCTCATAGTTTGCTATTTATTTTTTCCAAAAATCATTTCTAGGTACATAAGTATCTATTTAATCAGAGAAACATACAAAGTTTTCCAAGATTCAACCACTAGCTAGGAACGGTCAAGCCCACCGTTTTGACCGCATTTTGAAACGGGCATAAAAAATTCAAAAAAATCAAAAGTTGGAAAACCTTCGCATTGTGTCATTATATGTGACCAAGTTTCCAGGAAAAATAATAAACTTGTAATACGGTAATTATTTTAGAAAAGTGTTCTCATAAATGAGCTATCATGTGTGAAGATGCATAGATTTCAACCCAAACGCTCAATCTCATGGTCACATTCATGGCATAGTTTGTTCAAATGATCTCATATTGTGCACAAGGGTGCATCTTGGAATTCCAAACAATGTTGGCAAAGGGATTTTTCATTTTCTTTGCACGGAAAATTCATTTACCATTTTTCGAGTGCCCGAAATGAGGTTTTTTTGTGAAGGACCTACCATATATTTGTTGCAAAATTGTACCAAATCATTTTTATAAAATATTAGGAAATATTTAATGCACAATTGACAAAATGGTTGGGTTCCAAAAGTTTTGATCCACCTCTGGTGAAAAAGACAAATTCCCGCCGATTCAGTTGGAAGCGGGTCAAATTTGAACTGCAGCTGCCTCATAGTTTGCTATTTATTTTTTCCAAAAATCATTTCTAGGTACATAAGTATCTATTTAATCAGAGAAACAACAAAAGTTTTCCAAGATTCAACCACTAGCTAGGAACGGTCAAGCCCGCCGTTTTGACCGCATTTTGAAACGGGCATAAAAAATTCAAAAAAAATCAAAAAGTTGGAAAACCTTCGCATTGTGTCATTATATGTGACCAAGTTTCCAGGAAAAATAATAAACTGTAATACGGTAATTATTTTAGAAAAGTGTTCTCATAAATGAGCTATCATGTGTGAAGATGCATAGATTTCAACCCAAACGCTCAATCTCATGGTCACATTCATGGCATAGTTTGTTCAAATGATCTCATATTGTGCACAAGGGTGCATCTTGGAATTCCAAACAATGTTGGCAAAGGGATTTTTCATTTTCTTTGCACGGAAAATTCATTTACCATTTTTCGAGTGCCCGAAATGAGGTTTTTTTGTGAAGGACCTACCATATATTTGTTGCAAAATTGTACCAAATCATTTTTATAAAATATTAGGACATATTTAATGCACAATTGACAAAATGGTTGGGTGTCCAAAAGTTTGATCCACCTCTTGAAAAAGACAAATTCCCGCCGATTCAGTGGAAGCGGGTCAAATTTGAACTGCAGCTGCCTCATAGTTTGCTATTTATTTTTTCACCCACCACAATTTACATGGTTATGACCATCTATATTGGTCATGATCAGCTAGAAATAAGGCAGCGGAGCAGTGCTATCTGCTTTATGACCATTTCATGTAAGGAAATTACGACCTTTCTGACCAAAATGGTCGTTATAGTTTAGGGTTTGGAGCCCCTTGAACAGCTTTTGACCAATTGGTCTGAAATGGTCATAGATCTATGACCAATTCTTCCAGGGTCACTGACAGAAGGTCACTAGTTGACATATTTCTTGTAGTGATTGCTTTCTTTGATGTGTGGAAATGTTATGTGGGTAGTTACTTGTGTAATTGTATGCTTAATTTTGTTATGCAATGCTGTCATTTTAAGTATATATGTTGATGCTCTGTAGACAGAGCGTAGATGTTGTGAAGACAAAGAAAATCACATCGACATGGACTAAACAATGGAACCCGTCGGTGATGTTTTCATCAATCACTCACAATTGTATACTAGCAATCGTTTGCTCACAACACACACGGCTTGTTAGCAGTAATCGTCTGTGTTGTTATCGGTCTTCGCACATGTTTCTGATTACAGACCTGTTTGCCTCGTATCACACACATCTTGTTCATTTGAACCGTTTCTGTTCTCATGTCTCAACACAAATAGTTCATCCGAGTGAACCGCATGCCGTATATCGCACACACCTTTGATCTGGCTGGCTGTTTGTTTTTTGTTTCCTAATCACAAACAGTTCATCCGAGTGAACCATATGCTGTACATCGCACACACCTTCATCTGGATGCCCATTTCTTTTGTTCCTCCACATCGCAAACGGTCAACTGAACAGCACCGTATGCCCTCAAACGCACATGCAACTAAAATCTGAACCGCGTTTGATGCATCCTCCATGATAAATATTTTGCACCCTTTTTGATGTTTTTTTACACCATCGTTTGCGATTATGGCATCGCACACAGTTTGATTGAAGGGTCTCTCATCGTATTTTCGCATTAGCAGCAACTTGCAGTAGTGCAAGTTTTATGAAAATGTTGACATGAGCATATTATGAAGCATCTATCACCGTGGTGGAAAGAAAGGGTGCCACGACGATGATAAAGAAAACGGTGAGACGGCAATGTTCCAGTTCCAGTAACTTGATTGAAATGCCGGTGCAAAAGATAGTGTGACGGGAGCGTGTCAAGCAAGGATGGTGGGGTGATCCCGGATCGGGTTCCCACGAGACGACGGCATGGCAAACAATGAGGAACGTGCAAGTGATACATCGGACACAGTGCAAACACGGGCATCTCATACAACACATCACATGCATTCGTTCATCGCATCGGCATTCGACTCAGGGATATACATTTGAAGAGTGCATTCGAGACGGTTCGGGTTTGAAGGAATGTAGTTTTTCACGGGCCGTTGTGGGAAGTATTTGTACTATCGGTCCTCGGCGACGGAAGTGGAAGTGGTGGTACATGTTCGTTTTCAGAGAGGTACTTGACGAATCAACATCTTCGGGACGACGGTAGTTGTACACAGGTCGAGGTACTTGGCATTTCGGTCAGTAGTCATTCGAGTTTCTGTGTGATACTGCCGGTGGGGTACTTGGCACTTGCAGTCCAAATCCGAGTTCATAGCCATGTAGTTGAACTTGACGAAACGGGTCTCCGACAACGGTAGTGGTACATCTCGTAGTGGAACTTGGTGCATCCAATGTCTCCGGCGTGGTGGTACACACACATATATGAACTTGACGGGTCGTTCTCATCCTGGTACTTGGCGTCCTCTTGGTCTTGACAGAGATGAAATGGTGTAATGATGGTCATGCACGATGAGGCCCCGGTCACGCAAGACTTGTCATGAACCAAAAAGAAGCGGCACAAAGGCCTTGGTTTGAAGGTGGGGGTCTGAGCTGGGGCACTGCAGCAACGCGGCGCTCGGCCATCCGGATGACAATGTGAGGTGCGGCGGTTGTGCCTAGAGTAGGGGCATCACCTCGACGCCGGCAGCTCGATGCAGAGCAGGAGAAGCATGGTCACTACTGTTAAAAGTTGTTGACAGCCAAGTGGCGACATGGAGGTGGGGAAGTAGGAGCAAGGCAGGGAGGGCGACGGGGCAAGGCGAGATGGTGCAGCGGCGACAAGGGAACGATGGAGAAGGGGTGCGGAGGACACAGGGAAGGGGAACAGAGCCGGAGGCGAGAGGGTTCGTCGGCCAAAGGAACCACGCCTAGCGGCATGGCGGCTCGACCGGAGACGCGCCTGGTGTCGTGGTTCTAAGGCTGACAGTAGAATAGGGGGTAAGAATGTAGAGGCAAGATCCTAGCTATGGAGGAGTTGTACACACGAGTTTTACGAGTTCAGGCCCTTCTCGGAGGAAGTAACAGCCCTAGGTCTCGGAACACGGAGGCGGTCGACTGAATATATGCGTGTGAATTACAGAAAGTGCGAACCCCTGTCCCAGAGGAGGGGGTGGCTTATATAGAGTACGCCAGAACCCCAGCTCCCCTCCGTTACACAAGGTTCAATGCTCATAAAGGAGGGGCGTTACTGGTAACGTCCGCAGTAAAGTGTTGTAAATGCCCATAAATCTATGGTTTAAGTCCTGACCGTTGGAGAGTGGAGGGTTTCTCATCTTCTAGTGGTCGAGTGTCTTCAAGGTGGTCGAGTGAGCACATCTTCACGGTCGAGTGGATGATGGTTTATCTTCGACTGCTTCTGATTCTTTGTATAGATGTCCTTGGGGAGGGTATGTTGGACAAATCCATGACCCTACCCTAAGTACATAGCTTCATCATTAGCCCATTCTTTGTGCTATGAGTATATCTTGTTCTGGAACAATGAGTTGAGGTGACGACGTCGACTCCTTTGTCGAGTGAATTTTCATGGTAGAATTCTGAATGATGATGTAGAGGATGTTTGTCTTCAGTCTGACAGGTTGCTCTGCTCTCCGCGGATTTCACGGGATTTGTATTTTGGGAAGTGCGCCAGACGGACGGAACCGAGGTTATCGGGACGGATTAGGCAAGTCTCCTCGATCCTCGCGCCACCTTTTTCGCCATGTACTATGCGCGCGACTGTTGCGGGATTTGTTTGGACCGTCTGGATCCACCAGTCAGTCACTTGGGGGATGACCTTATAAAAGGCCCCGGGCCAGGCCTCTACCTCGTGCGCTCCCATTCTCTCTTCTTCTTCTCCAGATCTCTCCACCACGCTCGCTTCCGCCCTCGTCGCCGGACTCTCGCTCGAGCTCGACCCATCGCCATGGGGAAAGAGAAGACGGTGGAACTGGAGCGCGCGAAGAAGGCGACCATGAAGGCGAAGGGCAAGCGGACCAGCCGGGGCGGATCCTCGTCGAGATCTGGCCTGCCGCCGGGCTGGATCCAGGGCGACTGGATGCGCTCATCAATCACCCAGTACGACCTCGACGACCTGGTGGAGGGGGGACTGATCCCCCACAAATCGGCACGGCTCTCACGGAACGAAACCAAGCCGCTGCCACGGGAGGGTGAGTGTGTTCTCCTCACCACCCCCGTAGATCGCGGATTCTCACTGCCTCCCCATCCTTTCTTCCAGGGTTTTTTCAATTTCTTTGGGGCTCAACTTCACCATTTCACTTGAAACACCATAGTCTATCTGGCTGCTTTCGTGTCGATGTGTGAAAATCTCTTGGGCTGTCGACCGCACTGGGGTCTTTTCAAACACATCTTCACGTGCCGCTCCCAGTCGGTTAAAAAGGCCAATCCGAGTGAAGAGAGGACACAAGTGATCCAGATGTGTGGGGGTTTGGGGATCCAGATGAGGAGCAAGAGTACCTTCCCAGCCATGATCCTTCCCGACTCGGTCCGGGGCTGGCAGTCGACTTGGTTCTACTGCAAGGATCGGCCGACCCCGGGTCAGTCGACTGGACTTCCTCCCTTTTCCTTGGCTCGAGTGGAGAAGCCCGCCCCCCTGAAGGTAGTTCCAGAAGAGAAGGCACAGGTCAAGGTGCTGGTCGAGCGGGTCGTCCAACGTGTCCGCGACGGGGTGACCCGAATGGACCTACTGGAGGTCTTTCTCGGTCGACGCATCCAACCATTTTAGGCGCGTGATCATTCGATGTGGATGTACTTTGGGCTCGATGATTCCACTCGGATCCACCCGGAGGATGTCAGCGAGGATACCTTGGAGAAGTGGTTGATGGGGATCACCATCAACAAGGACAACCCTCGGGGGTCTAGGAGGGTGATTCCATTCGACAACTCGCACCAGCCGGAGCAGGTATAATTCTGTTTTATCAAGTATCTTTCCGATTCATTGAGCGACATCTTGTTTATGGTCGACTGAATTTCCTTTGATCGTTGTCCTTTCAGGCCCTCATCGACATGTACTCAATGCCCAACGGAGTGCAAGAACAAGACGTCGAGGAAGAAGCGAGCGGGGGCGAGAGCGGCGAGGGGCACTCGGATGCCGAGGAGGACGAGGAGAGCGACGAATCAACTGATCACGAAGAAGTCAACTCACCTCCTCGCAGGGATAGGAGATCCAAACACGCTCACGACCCGGTGAGCACTCTGGACATGATGGCCGCGCCGATTGGACAGTCTTCGAAGTGTCCCAGGACGTCTTCCCCAACGCCGACTGAGAAGGCTCCAAAGTAGTCCAAAGTTGTGCCGCCTCCAGTGCCGAAAGCACCGAAAGCCACCTCCTCCAAATTGCCAAAAGCTTTGCCCAGGATCAAAGTGACCGTCCCTACTATCTCCGGGTAATCATCTGACTTGTCCTTTTCGTCGACTCGATTAACCGGACGTAACCGATTGAATGCGGGTCTTTGAGTGCTGCTATGTCAGGAACCTCTTCTCTCCAGTACCGGGACGAGGAGATGGAAGATGCGGTAACCTCCAACCCAGGTATAAACTCCTGCGATTTTGTTCTTGATTCTTTGGTCGATTGCGTTCTAGTGGTTCACTTGGGGTCGAATGATCTACCTTGCAGCTCCACCCAACGTCATCGATTTTCCAGATGACGATGAAGATGTGGCTCTTAAGCCCAGGAAGAGCAAGAAGGTAGCAGCTAGTAGCATGTCTTGGCAAGAACCAACTACAAGACCTCCCGTCCGTCAGCCTGCAGACGTGGGCAGGGCCTCTGTGACCTTCGCTGCACCCTTGTCGAGTGAGCACTCCACACCGCCGACTGCGCCTGTGATTCCTTCAGTCGTCCAACTCCACACCACGGAGCACCAAGCCGCCGCTCACTTTTTCACCAGCTATCCCGTCCCGGACAACCAGTCGGAAGCGGCTGCGAAAGCCATCCAACAAGCTGATATGATGATGGAGCAGGTGAAGACGGTGCATGAGAACAGCCAGGCTGCCTACGACGCCAGTGCTGCTCTTTGGGCCAATTTTCAGGTGAGTAGACTTTCCGACTATTTTTTCCTGTTGTTTGCGTCGAATTAGAGCACCCGCTGGGTGTTTTGTTGTTTTTGGTAGTTTCGCTCTTCCACTCGGTCTGGGCGAGTGGGATCTGAACTGGTGGGGGCACGCTAAGTGCACCCACTAGGTGTAGTCCCCGAGACTGCGGTCGACTGCTGGCAGTCGACTGGAGTCTGATTTCTACTTTCCTTTTTTTTACTCCTTACACTCGACTCAGGCAGACCGGTCGAGTAGTTTCCGAACTGGTGGGGGCACGCCAAGTGCACCCACTGGGTGTAGTTGACTGCGCAGTCGACTGCTGGCAATCGGTTGTGGTCTGAATAGCTTCTTTTTTTGACTTGGCCCGGGTGGACCAGACGAGTTGAGTCTTAGTCAGCGGGGGTACGCCAAGTGCACCCGCTGGGTGTAGCCCCTGAGACCGGAGTCGACTGTGTGCAATCGGCTGGGGTCTAAGCAAACTTCTTTAGGTTTTATTCACTTGGAAGTAAACAACCTTTGATCTTATCGACTGATCCATCTTTTGCCTTCTGTAGGAAGTCTTGTACTCTTATTTCTAAGTTTGTTGAACTTGAGGAGATTCAGAAGCAACTCAACCTCGACTTGGAAGTGGCCCAGCAGAATCTGAAGAAAGCTCAAGGCGAAGCCGCTGGTATGGAAGGTAACTGACTGTCGACTGACTTTCAATATATTTCTTTGATCTCTTCTTTGATTCGATTGTTTCTTTTGCAGAGAAAATGAAGTTGGCTCTGGAGAAGAAGGACTCAGACCTCGCCGTCGCGCAAAAAGCAACCCAAGATAAAACTGCTCTCGCAGACCAGAAGCTTGCTTCAATCGGAACGCTGGAGGGGGAGGTGAACAAACTGAAATCTTGTCTTAATGAAGCTAACTGTGAAGTGACCAGTCTGAAGAAGGACAAGGTCGTCTTGAATGAAAAGTTGGAGTCTGTGATCCGCAAGAGGAATGACACAGAAGCTTATCTAAGGACTCTTGCCAAGAAGCTCTATCTCACACTGGAAGGTATTTCTTCTAAATAGACTGTGTTGATGCTTGCGATCTGATCTTGCTCGGTCGATTCACTAATTTTTTGGCTGCAGAATTCTGCCAAGACTTCGACGAGGAAACTAGAAGGGTCGAGACGGGTCTGGACCCTATCGCTTCTCCAATCTGTGACGAAACTGCAATGAACGTGCTCCGACTGGAGTCCCGTATCTTCAGTGCCACAAGCTACCTCGTGCGCCTGAAGGAGGTAGTCTCCCGAATCGACTCATCACTTTGGCCGAGGGCGACGCTCCAAAATGACCTGGAATCCCTGATGACTCGACTGAACGAGATCCCTGATCGAGTGCAAGAATGGAAGAAATCCTCCGCCCGGTGTGGTGCTGACGTGGCGCTGTCCTTGGTGCGAGTCCATTGCAAGGAGGCTCGTGAAGACAAGTTGGCTGCGATCAAAGTCGCTAACACCAAAAAGCATGACTTCCAGTCCTTCATGGAGACTTTCATTGCTGCCGCCACTCGGATCGCTGATGGGATCTATTTGGACTCATTCGTGGAGCCTGCCACCCCTCCTCCGGCCGAGTGAACAAACTTATGAAACTTGAATCTACTTTAAATTTGCCTCGGAATGCCGAGTGATTGCTGTAACCGTGGAACTCCTTCGGGCTTGTTGCCCGAGTACTTTTGATTTCCTGCTTGGAACTTTTAGGATTTATCTGAATTTGGTTTATCTCCGAATGTGCTTGCGTTTGCCTTCGAATGGACTTTGCTCACTGCTCGGAACGCTTCGTCGTCCTTGCGGATAGGGATGGAGCGTACGTTGTACTTGTGTCGTAGCTCCGAAGGAGAAGGTTGCAGTTGACCTGCACCTCGTCGTCCTTGCGGATAGGGATGGAGCGTACATTGTACTTGTGTCGTAGCACCGAGGGAGAAGGTTGCAGTCGACCTGCACCTCGTCGTCCTTGCGGATAGGGGTGGAGCGTACGTTGTACTTGTGCCATAGCTCCGAAGGGGAAGGTTGCAGTCAACCTGCACCTCATCACCCTTGCGGATAGGGATGGAGCGTTCATTGTACTAGTGCCGTAGCTCCTAAGGAGAAGGTTGCAGTCGACCTGCACCTCGCTGTGGTATGTTTCAGACTTAGGCAAGTATTCGATTGCAGCTAAGACTCCCGAGTGGGAGGACTGCCCTCCACTTGGTAAGATTTTTTCAAACTTAGGCGAGTACTGGACTGCAACTAAGTCTCCTAGTGGGAGAACTTGGGCGAGTACTGGACTACAACTAAGCCTCCTAGTGAGAGAAGTTAGGCGAGTACTGGACTGCAGCTAAGCCCCCGAGTGGGAGGATTGTTCTCCACTCGGTAGGATTTTTCAAACTTAGGCGAGTACTGGACTGCAGCTAAGTCTCTTACTGAGAGAACTTAGGCGAGTACTGGACTGCAGCTAAGCCCCCGAGTGGGAGGATTGCTCTCTACTTGGTAGGATTTTTTCAAACTTAGGCGAGTACTGGACTACGGCTAAGTCTCTTAGTGAGAGAACTTAGGCGAGTACTGGACTGCGGCTAAGCCCCCGAGTGGGAGGATTGTTCTCCACTCGGTAGGATTTTTTCAAACTTAGGCAAGTACTGGACTGCAGCTAAGCCTCCTAGTGAGAGAACTTAGGCGAGTACTGGACTGCAGCTAAGCCCCCCGAGTGGGAGGATTGCTCTCCACTTTGTAGGATTTTTTCAAACTTAGGCGAGTACTGGACTGCTGCTAATCCTCCTAGTGAGAGAACTTAGGCGAGTACTGGACTGCAGCTAAGCCCCCGAGTGGGAGGATTGCCCTCCACTCGGTAGAATTTTTTCAAACTTAGGCGAGTACTGGACTTCAGCTAAGCCTCCTAGTGGGAGAACTTAGGCGAGTACTGGACTGCAGCTAAGCCCCCCGAGTCGGAGGATTTCTCTCCACTCGGTAGGATTTTTTCAAACTTAGGCGAGTACTGGACTGCAGCTAAGCCTCCTAGTGAGAGAACTTAGGCGAGTATTGGACTGCAGCTAAGCCCCCGAGTGGGAGGATTGCTCTCCGCTCGATAGGATTTTTTCAAACTTAGGTGAGTACTGGACCGCAGCTAAGCCTCCTAGTGGGAGGACTTAGGCAAGTACTGGACTACAGCTAAGCCCCCGAGTGGGAGGATTGCTCTCCACTTGGTAGGATTTTCTTTCGAACTTAGCCGAGTACTGGTGAGGGAGTCCTGGATTAGGGGGTGTTCGGGTAGCCGGACTATACCTTCAGCCGGACTCCTGGACTATGAAGATACAAGATTGAAGACTTCGTCCCGTGTCCGGATGGGACTTTCCTTGGAGTGGAAGGCAAGCTTGGCGATGCGGATATTCAAGATCTCCTACCATTGTAACCGACTCTATGTAACCCTAACCCTATCCGGTGTCTATATAAACCGGAGGGTTGGAGTCCGTAGGAAGTCAACTCCATATACAACAATCATACCGTAGGCTAGCTTCTAGGGTTTAGCCTCCTTGATCTCGTGGTAGATCTACTCTTGTACTACCCATATCATCAATATTAATCAAGCAGGACGAAGGGTTTTACCTCCATCAAGAGGGCCCGAACCTGGGTAAAACATTGTGTTCCCTATCTCCTATTACCATCCGGCCTAGACGCACAGTTCGGGACCCCCTACCCGAGTTCCGCCGGTTTTGACACCGACATTGGTGCTTTCATTGAGAGTTCCTCTGTGTCGTTGCCTCCAGGCCCGATGGCTCCTTTGATCATCAACAACGATGTGGTCTAGGGTGAGACTTTGCTCCCCGGACAGATCTTCGCTCTGCGGGCCAATTCGCTCGGCCACCTGGAGCAGATCGAAAGCTACGCTCCTAGCCATCAAGTCAGGTTTGGAATCTTAGACTACACGGCTGACATCCGCGGAGACTTGATCTTCAACGGGCTCGAGCCACGGCCAAGCGCATTGCACTATCTCGAGGGGCATGATCTAGCTCTGCCCCGAGACAGTGTCCTGGAGGCCGCACACGCATCGGTTCCGACCCCTAACACGGAGCCTATTGCACCAATCGAGGATGAGCGGTTGGATGTCACGTCGGGGGCTGTGCTCCCGAAAGCGATCGAGCCGAACGCTAGCCCCGCACTCTGCACGACCCGTGACTCCGAGGATCCGGACTCCTCCCCGGACTCCGAAGCCCCCGCGCCCCTGCCAATCGAATCCGATTGGGCGCCGATAATGGAGTTCACCGCCATAGACATCTTTCAGCATTCGCCTTTTGGCGGCATCCTAAATTCTCTTAAGTCTCTCTCTTTATCAGGAGAGCCATGGCCGGACTACGGTCAGCGAGTGTGGGATACGGACGATGAGGAAATTCAAAGCCCACCCACCACCCACTTTGTAGCCACTGTCGTCGATCTAACCGACATGCTTGACTTCAGCTCCGAAGACATCGACGGCATGGACGATGATGTAGGAGACGAACAGGAACCAACACCTGTAGGGCGCTGGAAGGCCACCTCGTCATACGACATATATATGGTGGATACTCCAAAAGATGGAGATGGTGATGGAACAGTGGGGGATGACGCCCCCAAGAAACAGCCAAAGCGCCGGCGTCAGTGGCGCCGCTCTAAATCCCGCCAAAGCAAAAACGGTGATTCCGGCATGGGAGATAATACTACCCCGGATAGCACCGAAGAACACCCACCTCAGCAAGATTCGGCACGGGAAGATGGAGATGCCATCCCTCATGAGAGAGCGGCAAACCAAGAGGTCGAGGATGATAGCTATACGCCTCCCTCCGAAGACGAGGCAAGCCTCGATGTCGACGAATTCGTCATACCATCAGACCCCGCCGAACGAGAGCGTTTTAAACGCAGGCTTTTAGCCACGGCAAGCAGCCTCAAGAAAAAGCAGCAACAGCTTAGAGCTGCCCAAGATTTGCTAGCTGACAGATGGACTGAAGTCCTTGCGGCCGAAGAGTATGAACTCGAACGCCCCTCCAAGAGTTACCCGAAGCGCAGGCCGCTACCCCGATCAAAGGAGGAAGCACCTACATCACCAGCGCATGACATGGCAGACCGGCCACCTCGCGGCCACGACAGAGAGGCCTCTCGGCCCTCCACCCAAGCCAAGCCCCGATGCCGCTCCTCTAAGGCACGGGAAAATGCGCCTGACCTGCGAGACATACTGGAGGATAAGGCAAGACAAACAAGATCGATCTATGGATCGCGCAGGCACCCTACGGCATGTGACAATGATCTTCACTCCGGATACAACAAATCCGGCCGGGCCGAACACAACAGACATAGCTCTTCCGAGCTGCGTCGTGATATAGCCCAGTACAGAGGCGCCGCACACCCGCTATGCTTCACGAATGAAGTAATGGATCATAAAATTCCAGAGGGTTTCAAACCCGTAAACATCGAATCATACGATGGCACAACAGATCCGGCGGTATGGATCGAGGATTATCTCCTTCACATCCACATGGCACGCGGCGATGATCTACACGCCATCAAATACCTCCCGCTCAAACTTAAAGGACCGGCCCGACATTGGCGTAGCAGCTTGCCAGCAGACTCAATCGGTTCTTGGGAGGACCTGGAAGCCGCATTCCTCGACAACTTCCAGGGCACTTACGTGCGACCGCCGGATGCCGACGACTTAAGCCACATAATTCAGCAGCCAGAGGAATCGGCCAGACAATTCTAGACACGGTTCCTAACAAAGAAAAACCAGATTGTCGACTGTCTGGACGCAGAGGCCCTAGCAGCCTTCAAGCATAACATCCGCGATGAGTGGCTTGCCCGGCACCTGGGACAGGAAAAGCCGAAATCCATGGCAGCCCTCACGACACTCATGACCCGCTTTTGTGCGGGAGAAGACAGCTGGCTAGCTCACAGTAACAACTTATCAAAGAACCCTGGTAATTCGGATACCAAGGACAAAAGTGGCAGGACACGTCGGAATAAGCAAAAACGCCGTGTTAACAGCGACAGCAATGAAGACACGGCAGTCAATGCCGGATTCAAAGGCTATAAATCCGGTCAGCGGAAAAAGCCATTCAAAAAGAATACTCAGGGCCCGTCCAGTTTGGACCGTATACTCGATCGCTTGTGCCAGATACATGGCACCCCGAAAGGCCAGCCAATCACACTAACAGGGACTGTTGGGTGTTCAAGCAGGCAGGCAAGTTAAGGGCCAAAAATAGAGACAAGGGGCTGCACAGCGACGACGAGGAGCCCAAGCCGCTGAACAACAATGGACAGAAGGGCTTTCCCCCACAAGTGCGGACGGTGAACATGATATACGCAACCCACATTCCCAAGCGGGAGCGGAAGCGTGCGCTACGGGACGTATACGCGATGGAGCCAGTCGCCCCAAAGTTCAACCCATGGTCCTCCTGCCCGATCACTTTTGCTCGAAGGGACCATCCCACTAGCATCCGTCATGGCGGCTTCGCCGCATTGGTTCTCGACCCAATCATCGACGGATTTCATCTCACAAGAGTCCTCATGGACGGCGGCAGTAGCCTGAACCTGCTTTATTAGGATACAGTGCGGAAAATGGGCATAGATCCCTCAAGGATTAAGCCCACAAGAACAACCTTTAAAGGCGTTATACCAGGTGTAGAAGCCAACTGTACAGGCTCAGTAACACTTGACGTGGTCTTCGTATTCCTGGACATGTTCCAAAGCGAAGAGTTAATCTTCGATATAGTCCCGTTTCGTAGTGGCTATGACGCCCTGCTCGGACGAACCGCATTCGCAAAGTTCAATGTGGTGCTGCACTACGCATATCTCAAGCTCGAAATGCCAGGCCCTCGAGGAGTAATTACGGTCAACGGAAACACCGAACACTCCCTCCGTACGGAGGAGCATACGGCGGCTCTCGTAGCGGAGGTACAAAGTAGCCTTCTCAGGCAATTCTCCAGTCCGGCCATTAAAAAGCCAGACACTGCCAAGCGCGCCCGGAGTAACCCATAGCAGGACCGCCTAGCACACTCTGAGCAAGCATAGCAATGCGGCCCCAACCCCAGCTTTCGCGACATAGCGGAACCAGTACCTCGCGTACATAACTACACCCTTGAAATACCATGGGCACAGCGGAAGGGGCACAATAAGGGCACGCCCAAAATACGGCTTAAAACGTACTAGGGGCTGCCAGATTCTTTTTTTAATTTTTTCTTACTTTCAGGACTCCATACTTCGGACGCCCTGTTAGGCAATTCGACTGCCGCACAAACGATGCAAGATCCAGGGAGGCAGACAAGCCATGCCGTATTATGGAACTCCTAGGTGGTCTCTGTTACGAGCGGTATACCTGTTTTAAATACAATTCTGCGGCCTGCCCCTGGTCAGGACATACTGAATAGTCCAATATCTTTTGCTTACCGCACTATTTGTATCGTTCGGCTTTGATAAATAGCCTCTCTATAAACAATGCTTAGCTTCTTGTCTATTTTTTGCATTATCTTCTTTTCACATTTATGTTTATTAAATGACATGATTGCACCCATACACCATGGTACGGCAAACACGCCAGGGGCTTCAGTACCCCTCATAATGGTGTGAGAAGTCTGTACACTTTCACAAGTGCGGCACCCCGAACTTATAGCACTATATGCATCGGCTCCGAATCATGATTTTGGTCAATAGTTGGGTTTGCCCGGCTCCTATGTTTTGGTGCCTTACGTTCCGCTCTATCGGCTAAGGTAGCACTAGGAGAACCACTGCGATTGTGCCCCGGTTCAGCTAGGTTAAGCACCTCAGTGGAGAAAGCTAAAACTGACTGTCATGATGTGGCGAGAGACCGGTCGCTGTTCGAGAGGTTTTTTGAGTCCCTAAAGGCTTATGCCGCTTCGAGCGAGGAGCTGGCTTTGTCCGGCCAAGGCGTGGATAGCGCCCCGAACTCGGTCTTCCGAACGAGGGGCTTCGCCGAAATTTAAAATTATAGAGTTCTATGGCTAAGTGAGTGTGTTCAAGCATTATAGTGCGCTTGCCTGGTTCGTTGTGCTGAGCGCCTCCCTCGAAGGACCCAACTATGGGAAAAAGAGCGCTCAGGTTTATCCCGAACACCCCAGCACTAGTGGCACGGGGCTAGAAGCCGACGACTGGCCATCTCTCAATTTTTGATAAACGGCCACACAGAAAGTAATATTTTAAATTCAATAAGCATTGCTTAGCGCATATGAACAAGTTTTCAGCGCACAGGATAAACACGAGCTAGTTCATTCAAATATCACATCCTTGGTACATTCATCCGCCACAAGGCGGGCACCTGCAAGAACATCCTTGTAGTAGTTCTCGGGCTTGCGATGCTCCTGCCCCGGCGGCGGCCCGTCCTTCACAAGCTTCTCACCGTCGAGCTTACCCCAGTGCACCTTTGCACAGGCAAGGGCCCGATGGGCACCTTCGATGCAGACGGAGCTCTTGATGACCTCAAGCCTCGGACAGGCCTCCACCAGCCGCCGCACCAGCCCGAAATAGCTCCCAGGCAGGGCCTCTCCGGACCACAGCCGAACTATGAAGCCCTTCATGGCCTGCTTGACCAGCTGTTTTAGCTGGTCGCTCAAGGGCACAGGGTGCCCGGCCTCAGAATACTGAGACCAGAACACCTTCTCCGTCGAGCTACCCTCTTCAGCTCGGTAGAATGCGGCGGCATCGGATACGCTACGGGGAAGATCTGCGAATGCCCCTGGAGAGCTCCGGATTCGGGTAAGTAACAGGTAGTTCACTTTTATATTTCTGCTTTGCATAAAGAATGCCTTAGCCTCTGCTATCTTCCTCATCTCCTCCAACTCTTGGAGGGCCATTTGGGCTTCGGCCTTGGCAGACTTGGCAGCCTCAAGGGCCGTTGCAAGCTCGGATGCTTGCGCCTTCGACTCCAGCTCCAAACTCTCATGTTTTTTCATGAGAGCCTGAAGCTCTTGCTGCACCTCGCCGACCTGAGCCCCAAGTCTGTCTCGCTCAGTGTGCTCCGCGGCCATTTTCTTTTCGGCCTCAGACAGCGCTTGCTTAAGGATCGCCACCTCAGTCGTGGCCCCTACAATAAGCAGTACAATCCTGTTACTCTTTTTGCAATCAAGCCTTTTTATAGGCACTTTTTCTGTAAGGTATTTCTTACCTTCTTCCTCCTCGAGCCGCCGCTTGGCAAGGCCGAGCCCTTGCTAGGTCCGCTCGAGGTCCTACTTCAGGACACCCACCTCCGCAGTCAGTGCAGCAGTGGATAGCAGCGAAGCCTGCATACACATATTGACTCTTTTTTGTTAGACTCCTGCGATATTTAATAGATCCTCCATTCGGCTTTTCTTTCCGAACGCCAAACAGAGCATCAGGGGCTACTGTCTATGCGGTAATATTTTTACATATTTTTACTTACCTCGAAGCCTGTTAGAAGGCTAGCGCAAGCTTCACTCAGTCCGCTCTTTGCGTACTGAACCTTCTGGATCACCATACTCATAATAGTACGGTGCCCCTCCTCGATGGAGGCATCATCAAGCACCTCCAGCAGATTGTCCGGCACCTCCGGTTGGACAGAGGCCGCCGACTCAGAAGGCTTGCTCCTCTTGGAAGGAGTTCGCCTACTGCGGTCCGGAACTGTGGAAGATTCCGGCACGGTGTCCGGCACAAAGCCGGACTGAGAGCCCTGGGGAGCCTTATCCCCTTCACCCCTGGAGTCCGGGAGATTGCCTTGCGGCTGCTCCGGGACCACCTCCTCCTGCCCCAGAGCTTGTCGCGACGCCACTTCGGCGTCGTCTGCAGTGCGGGGGGAGACAACGGGCGGAACTGAGTTCACGTCCGATGAGTCCAGGGAGCCGCCCGACGATTCGTCGAATTCGGCCTGGGGCGGACTGCATAATTACATTCGACATTAGGGAAAGTTGTGCAACAAAGGAACATCATGAGTTATTCTGATATCCGAACTTACGATTTCGCCAGACGCTTGGCCCTGCTTGGCCACTCCTCTTTGCCCTCTTCGGCGTTGGGGGCGTAGTCTGGGCGGAGGGGTCTTCCTTTTCCTAGACCCCTCGGCCTCCCCCGTTGGGGCGGCCTTTCTCTTCTCTCCTCCCTCCGCTGGGGGGAGAGTTTTGTTCTTCCTCCTCCTCGTTTTCGTGGGAGGAGGGCGTCTCGGACTCGTCAGATGATGAGTCCGACACCACCACGTTGCGGGCACTCTTTCGAGTCCCCGTGGTCTTCTTCTTCTTGGCCTTCTTCTCCGGCACCACATAAGGCGCTGGAACCAGCAGCTTCCCTAGTAGAGCTGGGGCTGGGTCTTCGGGCAGCGGAGCCGGACAGTTAATCGGTCCGGATATCGCCCGCCAAGCCTGTCAAAGGTAAGGGAGTTTAGATACCGCATAGAGTCAAACTATGAAAAAAGCTTAAACATCCTGTAAAAGGTGTAGATGGCATACCTCGCTAGCGTGACGCTGCGAGCTGTACCCGCGGTCCTCGGAAGCGGATGCGGGCGCCTCGGCGCCCTTGAATCACTAGTAGAAAAAGGGTCAAACGTGAAGCACATTAGTGCCACGAGCCGGCACTAATGTGTACATTAGTGCCGGTTCGTGGCGGCGATCAATAGTACCGGTTCGTGGCGAACCTTTAGTACCGGTTGATGCCACGAACCGGTGCTAAAGAGGCTGCATCAGCCTGCGGTCAGGCTATGGCCCCACCATCACCATTTAGTGCCGGTTCTTACCACGAACCGGTACTAATGAGGTTATGCCAAGCTGTTTTTAGTCCCACCTCGCCAAGAGAGAGGCAGTATGAGCGGTTTATAAGCCGTGAGTGCACAGACAATGACGAAGAGTTGCAATGCTCACCTACATGTTGATTAGCTTCAAGCCTTGAGGAATAGCATAGATTGCACAGAGCTATGTGCAGTGCAGTCTACACTATTCCGAATGGCTTGAAGCAAATTAACCAGCATTGCACCTCTTTTTTATTTTTAATAACTTATTTAAACTCCAGACTTCTTTTGTGTTCAGTATGCAGCATTTAAAGCAACGTCATCAATTTCCAACATGTTCTGACATCATTTGTTGTTTTTTGGTCATTTACCTAATTGTTTAGAGAGCTAAATGACCGTGAAATTGAAAATCACTACAAAATGAATCCTGAAAATGTTGAAACTTGGCATGGTATCATCATATCACCCGCATAGCATGCGCGAAAGAGTGGAGAGGGTCACAGCAAAAACTGGACGCACTTCGTGTACAAACTGGACAAACTCTTTCCGAGTATCAGGG